>NW_022437005.1:9199924-9225941 GCF_009761245.1 Sapajus apella
AGAAGAAAGAAAGAAAAGAAAGAAAGAAAGAAAGAAAGAAAGAAAGAAAGAAAGAAAGAAAGAAAGAAAGAAAAGAAAGAAAGAGAAAGAAAGAAAGGGAGAAAGAGAGAGAAGAAAGAGTAAACCCGCAATAAGTGGGGGATGTGATGGTGTAGGTTCTGGGTTTCTTATGGAACGCTGGACTTTGTTAAGGGGAGAGGAAAAGGGGAGGGATTTCTGTAAAAGTGTGGTTCAGCTGGGAGCTCCCCATAGATAATGGTTATTACAGCACCACCTCTCTTGCTGTGTGAACGTACACAGGCCCCCTAATCTCACTGATCACTGTTTCCTCATTTATAAATATACAAATAGTATCTGATAACACCTGCCTTGTCTATAACTTGAAGATGAGAATCAAGCAAGAAAATAGACCTGAAGATATTTTGAAAAATACTGAAAACTGTAACATATTATAATAATAGATTCCCGTGTTTATTATGTCTAAGATGCCCAAGCTGAAAAACGACACACTTTAAAAATATTTTCTTTGAAACTCTTCACAGAGCCAGGGATGACACACATTTCTCTACTAGTTTTCTGCTTCTCATTTCAAACTTATGTTTCAGCTCCGAAGTCACCCTGAATTAGTATATGGGTGTGCATTATAAAATCCTGTCAACTGCTCTGTGTGTTTGAACATTTTCGTAATAAAATATTGGGAAGAAAAATCACCTTAACTGAAAAGTGCAGTTTCGCGCATGTCTGGGGGCAATGCATTTAGTTGGGGTCTCCGTTTTGGAAAATAAGTAAGTAAATAAAGGTAGCATCACGAACATGCAAAACCAAACAAACAAACAGACAAAAAAGATAAAATATCTGACCCAGAAATACATGTTACAGTCCAGGGATAATGCATCATTCTCCAAAAACCGAAGAATATTCCAATTTGTTAAGGCACATTGCCTTGAGGAGATACTCTCCAGTCATTAAAAAATAGGCGGAGAGAGGATATAGCAATCTCATGCCTATTACAGTGCTCCGTAAAACAAGCAACGAAGAGGCAAGCGTTTCTGCCCTGATTACAGAAACGTTAAATCTGAAGGAAAACAAAGAATAGAAGTACCCAGAAGATCTACTTAGATCAGGGCTGGGATTACGGGAAGATTTTTTTACTTTCTTATGTAAATTTTTCCTTTTATGTGGTTATACTGTATTTACTTTCTAAATTTAACAAAAGCAAAAGCAAAGGATTTTACTCAGTGTGGTGGAAGGCTTTATACCGAGGACCCTCAGCTCCGCAATGCTGGCAACAACAGCTCAGCTGAGAACACTGACCTGGCTGGGCTGCCAAAGGCATTGTTCCACTGTGCCTGCAGCAATGACTTTGAACACGACAGTTGCCAGGTTAAAGAGTGCTCACCGGGCAGCCCCTACCCAGCCCTGCCTAAAACCCATTGTTGCCTCCAACACTTCTGCAAGGCGCTCACGTGGCCAAGCTTTGAAGTTGGGTTCACAAAGCCTGTTTCCTCAGAGCATGAAGTTTATGTCAGAGACCACAGACTCGCGGGGCGGGAGAGGAGAAGAGAATCAGGTGTTTCAAATTGATCCCGAATCAAAATGATCCCCCACAAATGTGTCAGGAAGAGCTAATGACCACTAGCTGCGATGACCAAAGGCTGGGATGTTATTCATAAGGAAACTGAGGCACAGACAGGGCGTTTATTTTAGAGATTGAGCCAGCGATCAGGTCCCCCAGCCTTTGATGAACTAACCCCTTTCTTCCACCTAAACTGCCTCACACAAAAAAGCCGTAAATTGCCCTTTGTTCCCAGAGTCAGGGTCATATCTCAGATGATCACAGCAAAAGCTCCTGGCTTCTCAACTGGAGCTGGGCAAGCCAGCAGAGTCATAATTCAAGGGCAGTCGTGTGCTGTGAACTTTGTCAAGGTCGCCACCCTGAAATTTTGCCCCTGCCTGCTCCAGGGTGGCCAATGGCCTCAAATTTCCAGTCCCAGCTCAGGCCACAGACTTCTTGGGGAGAGGTCTCGGTACCCATTTGAATTTTGGAAAACATTAGATTCTTCCAGGGTTCTTAACGCAAAGATTTAGCAACAATATTTCTTGAAACCCTTCTATGGATGAGGAGCTGACATGGTCAACATAAATAAGGCACATTCCGACCCAACGAGAATTCACAGAGATGGAAGCCCTGTCGATACGCAATTGTTAGCACTTTTAAACACTACTCAGCAGCACTTGTTAGCACTTCCTACTTGCCAAGCTCTGTTCTATGAGCTTTTGTGAAAGTAACTCATATAATCCCCCACAAAAGGCCTATGATACAGACACGGTTATTATGATGAGTATTTTACAGATAAGGAAATGGAGTCACACAGAAGCCAGCACGGGCAGCTGGCCCTGGACCCCAGGATCCTAACCACCACTCTTCACTACAGAATGTTTCTTAATAGAAGAGAAACTTTTTCCTGTAACCCCAGTGCCTAAGCCAATCACAGTGATGTTTCAGGTGCTTTTGTTTTGCATCTTTTTTGCACGTCTTCAATGGCTGTAATAATAATACTTAATAATTTGCCTTTCTCTGCTTGTGTCACTCAGATCTATAGCAACCACAGCACTTCCATATCACGTTTATAATCCTCACTTTCCAGTGAGCATGAAATAATGAACTTAATCATTATCCTATTTTTGAGAAAATGTTTCTTGGCAAACCACATTATGGTGAACATCTCTGGGTCTAAAGAATGTTTCTTACATTCAATTTTTCTACAGCCTGAATTCTCCAAGGTAAATTTACAGAGACAAAATGTAGGGCCTTTTTTTAATTTCTTTTTAATTGTTGGTATATACTGCAAATTTTCCTTAAAATGATACTACAAAGCTGAATGTTTTGCCACCATTTAATCACTTATCAAGCAGAGTTTTGAAGAATGAATAAAGTACATGAGTGGACAAAACTGTAAGAAGAATCCACCAGGCGCGGTGGCTCACACCTGTAATCCTAGCACTTTGGGAGCCCGAGCTGGGCAGATCACGAGGTCATGAGATCCAGACCATCCTGGCCAACATGGTGAAACCCTGTCTCTACTAAAAATACAAAAATTAGCTGGGCGTGGTGGTGTGCGCCTGTAGTCCCACCTACTCGGGAGGCTGAGGCAGAATTGCTTGAACCCGGGAGGCAGAGGTTGCAGTGAGCCAAGATCACGCCACTGCACTCCAGCCTGACACCTGGCAACAGAGAGAGACTGTCTCAAAAAAAAAAAAAAAAAAAAAAAAAAGAAGGGTCCGCACTGATGGAAGGGAGATTTTTAAACAGAATGGAAAGTTTATGGCACCCCTGGGAAATGGGCAGGGAGTTCTTGGATTTGAAGCTAGAGGAAGCGGAGAGGAGATCGTGCAAGGATTTCCTCACACTCCGTGTTGAAGAACAGGGGCTGGACTCCTTAGGTAATGGGGAGCCCTCCCAAAGGAGCCCGTGAGAGCCTGCAGGGTTAGGTTTGCTGGTGTAAGGACAGGTCTGCACGGAAGGGTGAGTTGGGAGGCTGAGTCAGTGGGTGGTGGTGAGAAGGCAGTGCCCACAGGAAACAGACCAGCAGCCGCTGGAGGGTCTATAAGGAATGAGGGCAGCGGAGATGGGAATGGAGAAGGCACACCTGGGCCAGCCTGATGGGGGACTGTTTAAACATGGATGGAACTGACCAGGAGGCAAGAATTCAGCATGTCTCCCACGCTCCTGGGCTAGATGTCACCCAGCTCAGAAACGGCACCCACAAGACAGGGAAAGCTTACAGATGGGCATGGGGGGTGGTTAGTGGAGCTAGAACTCGGGGCACTGGGAGAGTGTCTAAGTAGGAATACCTGATGAAAAGTTGGGCCAAGAACCCGGAACCAAAGAAGGGCCTAAGAAAAGGGCTGGACTAGAAAGCTACCACTGTCTTGGGGTGAGCTGAAGCTGTGAGAGGAACACAGTCACCCGGGGAGAATGTGCCAGAGAGGGCAAAAGGTGGGCAGAAATGCACTTGTTTGCGAACAGGATAGATGAGGATAAATGAGGGGAATTTGGCAAAAAAGAATGAGGAGGAGAAGTGGCCTGAAAAACATCAGGTGGTCTCCAGACGACATACAGGAGCCAGGGTGCGGAAAAAAATCTTTTTTTGATTTCTGGAAAGTTTATTCTGTGACCACAGGAGTGAGAAAGAGAAGAAGAGAGGGGAATGAAGGGGGGGGAGAGAGGGAGGAGAGAGAAAGGGAGGAAGGGAGGGAGAAGGGAGGGAGGAAGGAAAAAGAAAAGAAACGGCCAATCACATCGAATGATGCAGAGGTTGGCCACCATCCCAAGGTGAATAACGTTTGACGCTGATTTCACAACTCCCTGCCTCTTAGTTTTCTTATCTATAAAATGGCAACTGTTACTGTCTTGATCAAATTTTTGTGGGGTTTGATTGAAAACTATAAGAGTGAAAATTTCTTGTAAACCAGTATTTTCAAAAGTGTATTTTATGGCATATTCCTTGAATTGTTGTTAGATGAATGGGAGTTTTTGTGGCCTAATAAAATTGGTATGTATCATATTAGAAAACACGAAACAGATTTCTTTACTGCAGCTCCTCTGAGGCTTGAAGGGACTCACATACAAAGCCAATTTCCAGGAGGGGTATCCAGTGTTTCCCAAAGACGTTAGCTGTGGAACCTTTTCTTTTGCAAAGCACTTTCAGGAATCAGTGTCTGGAAAACCCAGTCTTGGAAAGCCGGTACAACGGGTTTAATGATGCCCACCTTATGATGGGTGGATTGGAGGATATAAGCAAATTCCCTGGCAAAGAGTTGGCAGTGATTGAATATTCATTTCTTCCTTACATCATTTCTTCCTTACGAAAGCAGGGAAATCATTCTAGAAAACCAAAGCTAAAATGCACAAAAATCTTAGGAGACATCTTTGACCCTACATTCTGTAGCCTCGTCTGAGAAGCAGCTGTGATATGGGTTCAGATAACTAGTCTACAACTCACTAGCTGTGTGAACTGGCAGGAGTTACTTAATCTCTCTGAAAAATGATGCAAGAATAAAATTGGCTAATCTAGTGTGTGCTGTCAGTTACTTCTTGCTGTGTAACACATCACTCCACCTCTCAGTGGCTTAATTAACATATAGTTATGAGACAGTTTCTGTTGTTGTGAAGCAGGCCTGGCTTAGCCGGATCCTCTGCTCCATAGTGTCTCATGAAACTGCCATCAAGATGATGGCCATGGGTCTCTTCGGAAAGTTCAACTGGAAAACAATCTATACCCAAGCTCACTGACATGGCTGTTGGGAAAACTCAGTTTCTCAAGGCCTCAGCCCCTTAGAAGCTATGAGCTGGAGGCTGCCTCAGTTTCCTCCTGGCCCCCCCTCTCCAACATGGCAGCTTGCTTTATTAAAGCAGTAAGAGAGAGAGAATGCATTAGCAAGGCTGAAGTCTAACCACAGACATCCCGTGAATGTTCCCATATTCTCTTTTTCAGAAGTAAGTTACTCAAAAGGAAGATACTACCCAAGTCTGTGAATTCCAGGAGGTAGAGATCATTGGGGGCCACTTTGCAGACTGCACGTCACATAGAAACATTTTTACATGGTAAATCCCTATAGAATGTCTGACTATTCTTATTCTTTTAAAAAAGCCTATCAAAATTGGTTAGCCAGCAGTACCACTGATTATACCCTAGAGAGCCAAAATGCCCTGGAAAATGCCAGTGCGGGAAGAAAAAGCAGAAAACAGAATAGTGGATCTGTCATTGGTGGCCTGTGGTCCACAACACCTTGAGACAGTCCTAGGCTGCGGCTGCAGGATCCCAGAACGCCCTTGCTCCATAGCTTTTACCCTCAAGGAGCAATTCTCAGAATTGCTAGATGTCCCACTTTTGAAAGGCAAAGGTAATAACAGCTCATTGCTTTAAGCATTTGACACATATTAACTCATTTAATCCTCAGAGCAGCCTAGTGAGTTAGGCTCTATTATTCCTATTCACAGATGAGGAAACTGAGGCATAAAAAGATCACATGACTAGTAAGCAGTAAAATACATATTCCAAACCAGGCTATGTGACCCCCTAGCTTCACTTAGCCTTTACAGTTTATGGTTTTTCGAGATTTGGAATGCATCATCTCTGGACCTTCAATTTGAATTGATTAAGGAAATCAGACTCCAGACTCGCCCTAGAGATTTGGGGTGGGAGAAGAATCAGAAGTAAGAACAGCAGAGCACAGCCTGTATGGCGTTGCCTAGAGACCCTTGTGTCCATTCTGCATGTCCATGGATGGCAGCTCTCCAAGACTAGCTGGGTTCCCGATAAACATTACAGCGCATCAGCGTCCCAGTTACCCCTTTGTGCGCTCCGAGGAGTTTCTTGGCCTCTCTGAACCTCACGGTAGAAAAGGAAGTATTTAAGCTACAAAATCTCTAGGAGCCTTTCTTATGATCCAGCGTCCACAAATAACTGGACCTGGGTGACCTTCAGAGGTTGGCTTGGGAAGAGAGCTGTGGCCCAGTCTGTAGAGATGACAATGGCCCTTTTCACAGACTGAGGGCGTGTGCACACGCAGCACACAGCCGGGACACCTGGCAGCATGCATGCCTGCTTCTGAGCTTAGACAAGCCTGGGCCCCGCCACATGAGCTTTCAAGGACTCGAGGAGATAAAATATTTTCACATGACATCTGTGGGACCTTGGTGATCTCCCTACTTTCTGCACCCTTACAGAGAGAGGCAGTTCACAGCACAGAAAACAGAAAAAACTTCAGCTTTTTTCCAAATGAGTCCTGGTGGTCACAGCTCATAGACTACAAAGGCTGTCCCAGCTCTCTCCGGCCTAGTTCTGAAGACAGGGATGTTGGTCTTAGTTAACAGGTGAGTTTAGCAAGAGACAGAATTCTGCACATGTGGCTAGATAAATAACTTGGATGAGGGGCTGAGAATCCAAGACCCCAGCCCAGATTACCCACTTCCTTACCTCCTCCTGGCAGAGGAGAGGCCTCGAGAGGAAGCCACCAGGGCTTCTGCCATTGCTGTCTTCATTTTGGGGCTAATTAACCACTGAGCCTAATCAGCTCTGCCAAGAACAAAGGCTAGGGGGCAGAGAAAGAACAAAGCCTTCTCCAGGGACTTGAAGTTATTCTTCAGGCCTGACGTTTGGAAAGCCAGCCAGAAAGACTTGTACGCTGCAGGATTGGAATCCAGCTCCTGTGGGGAGCCGTCACAGAAGGCGTTGTCCACGGCACTATTTGCGATGAAGAACACTGCAACCACACACCCACCATCATCTTCCTGCTACTTGAGACACAGTCCCTAGGTTACCAAACATAGCTGTGACTTCTGACAGTGATTCCGATCACACCCAGGGAGTAGCAGGGTGTCAGCCTGGCGTCTGGAATCAAGGAAATCCACCCAATAAACAAAATCTTCCTTCTCCAAATGACTTCCCCTGCCCTAAATAGGCTGCCTGAATTCTAAGTCAATGTCTTCTCTGGTGTTTATACCTCTGAAGGGAAAATAACAATTTTAACATGTTTTCTGACCTCAGAAGCTTCTCTCTCTTTTCCTAAACTTGGGAGTTCCAGCTTCATTCCAATTTCCTCATTTCCTAGCTGTGTGATCTTAGACTAGATGCTCAACCTCCCTGAGCATCAGTATTATTCTATATAAAGTCGGGATCATCACACAAATTTTGAGCACCGAATCATATCAAATAGACAGTGTGCCTTGGTTTTGACCGTTTGTTTCTGAACCATTTCTGCAATGATTCTCAAAGACACTGTTGTCTTGCCTTGTCCAGTCAGTTAAGTAAAGGCCCAGGCTTTCCAAGTCTCCCCTTTTCACTTTCTGTCTAGTATCCCCCAGTGACCCTCACTTTGACTCACTCACGATCACTGGGGATAATTGCTAGCACGGCCCAGTCTTTTACAGTTTCGACCTCTGGGCTGACTTATCCCGCAGAGCAAAACATGAGAACTGGGCTGACTCACAACAACCCTGCTCTACTGCTCTGTTCCATTTTGAGACCTGCTTTGGAACTTAGATGCTTCTGGTAAACTTTCACGGGCGGGGTCTCTGCTCCCCACCCATGCCTCCCACGCTTCTTGTTCCTGAACTGGACCCCTGGCCTCGATTCATGACCCTGCATCTTCCGCCTGCTTGTCTTGCTAGTGTCTGCTTGTCTTCCCGCTCCAGCCTCCAATGCTCAGAGCTGATTCCTGTTGGAGATTTTATCATTGTCACTCAAAGAATCCAGAGGCTTACTTAGACCAGAGAAGGCTCTTGGATTTAGAATTTAAGCCTAACTGAGTCTAAGATGATTCCGTTTTTACCAGCTGTGTGACCTTGAGCAAGTCTTGTGACCTCTCTGAGCCTCAGTTTACTCAGTTGCAAAATATGTTGTATTATATGAGATAACGTGTTTTGGATGTGTTGTATTAAATGAGATGACATGTTTTGCTCTACACAACAGCCTTAAATATTGCTCAACACGGATATCTTCTTGTATTTCTTTTCTAAGCTAAGCATTTATTTGAGTCTATTCCCTCAGTTCTCATTCTCCCCTCCAGCATCTGCCACCAGCCACCTAACCCCACCACAGATGCCAGTGGCTCACAATAGTCTGATTCAGTGAACCCTTCTCAGTTTCTCTCTGGACCTTCTGGAACTATCCAGGCACCCTCCCTCCCTCCAAAAGGTCTCCTGTCTTACTAACACGTTGTTGAGATTTCTCCATTCCTTCCTTTCTGGAAGATGCTTCTCCATGTCTGTCTCAGCCACTTTCCATCAGCCTTTTCTGCATCACCCGTGGTCCCTTCCAGGCCCCTTCTGTCCGCTGTCTACCCTTGTCCTTTTCACGACGGCCATGGCCCGGGTCATTGAGGACTCACTCTGTGTCAGGCACTGCTCTGAGAACTTTGCATATAGATATCCATTTCACTCGCAAATAAGGTCACAGGCTCTTTCACTCTCCTTTTACAGATAAGGAAACGGAGGTTGAGAGTGGTTAAGTGGTATGCCTGAGGTTGGTCACTCAGAGGAGGCATATATAAACAGGCTGTCTGGCTGTCTCTCAACCAGCTGTCTCTGAGTGATCTCATCCCCACCGAAGGCTTTTTCTACCATGTTTTTGACATTTGCCATGTTGGTCTCGCCAGCTCAGACCTTTCAATTAGGTTCTAGACCTGAAGAGTAGCTGCCTCCAGGGCATGTCTACTTGGACGGCCTCAGGTGCCTCTGGATGAATCTGAACTCATTTTCTTCCTCTACCAACCAGTTCCATCTTGCCTTCTCCCGCCTCACCCAAGTCAGGCACCTGGAAGTGGGCTGTGCCTCCACCCCTCTCTCACGTCTCACAGCCAGCCAAGCCTCGTGCTGCCTCTTACACGTTCCTCACTTTGCCCTCTACGCTTGGTCCCTCTGTCATTGTCTCACTCCCCATGGGCTGCATTTCTTGCCTTGGTTCCTGAAACTCCCTAACTGCTGTCCCTGCCTCCAGTGGGACCTCCTGCAATTTATTGTCCTCTTCAGGGCCCAGGTGCTTTTTCTAAAATTCTGTGCTCCTTGCTTAAGACTTTCTCTGGTTAATTATTACCTTAGAGATAACATCCGCATTCCATATGGTGCAATCCCAGCCCATTGATCATCTGGCCCTGCTGTCTCTCAGGTCTGATTCTCCACCACCTCTGACCCCACCCTCTTCTCCGACTAACTGGATTGCTTGAGTTCTGTGGATAAATGTAGCAACCAGCACTGGGTGCTCACTAGAAGCTACACAAATGTCCCTTTCATCATTACAACGATCTTTGATGGAAAAATTATTAACGCCTCGCATGTGAGGCAGCTGGAGTCCAAAGAGGTCAACATGTTTCTCAGAATCCTTCAAAACCATTCTGTCTAGATTCAAAAACCCACGTTCTTCATCATTACGCTCTAGGAAACTGGCTGATTGCTCAGTGCGAACCACTTTCTCCATCTCCCTCATCCCACTGTGGGTTCACTGATTTCTTTAGTGCTTAGATCAAGGCTCAGCCCTCTGGAGAGCAGTGCTTGGTCTTCGGCCTCTGAGTTGACTCATTTTGTTATTAGTTTTGTGTTTATCCTAATTCTTTCAGTTGAAGATTCCATCGTTTATAGGATGCGTCTTTGACCTAGTATCATCTTTGCTGTAAAACAAGCAAAAACCCCACCATGGTAAATGTATACAGTTACAATCCATATCTTACCCTATATGTATGAATACTATATACACATATATCCAGGATGACTCCTATGCAAACAACTAAACCCTATATTCAGACTCTACTCACTTGACTATATTGGTCCAATTTCCAGTTCTACTAGGCTGAGCTCCTTGAGGAATTATTTTCTCATTTTGATATCCCTAGTGCGTGATACCTAGTAGAATCCCAGCAATCATTCACTTGAAGCTTGAATGGGTAAATAATAAGTAGCAAGAAAAGCAGCTAACAGTTTTTGAAGCACATGCAAAGCACCAGGCACTGAGCTAGGTGTTTGGCATAGATCACTTTATTTTAATTGCTCACCATAACAACTTACGAGATAGGGAGTTGTCTTATCTATTTCTTACAGATATGGAAACAAAAATCAGAGAGGTTAAACAAGTCACTTAACGTCCTCCAGCCAGAGTGATACGGGAGTGAAGTTTTATGCCAGTTTGGCTGACATCAAAGTTTGGGGGTTATTTTTCCTTTTTTTTTTTTTTTTTTTTTTTTTTGATATGGGATCTTGCTCTGTTGCCCAGGCTAGAGTGCAGTGGCAGAACCTTGGCTCTGCCATCTGGGCTCAAATGATTCTCCCACCTGAGCCTGTGGAGTGCCTGGGACTGAAGGTGTCATCTAATATTTTTATTATTTTTTGTAGACATAGGGTCTTACTGTGTGGCCCAGGCTGGTCTTCAACTTCCGGGCTCAAGAGATCCTCCAGCCTCAGCCTCGCAAAGTGCTGGGATTACAGGCATGAGTCACCGTGTCTAGCCAAAGTTTGAGTTCTCAATACTAAGCCAACTTTCCAAAGAGTAAACTCTCTTTCTTGCTAGTCAGAAATGATGATCAGGTTATCACTTCCCTAACCTTTCTGCCCTCCACTCCAGGCCAAACTAACACAGATCATTCTTGTCTTTTTTTTTTTTTTTTTTTTTGATTAGTATCCATCTTTTTAAAAAAATCACACAAAAACTTGACAGAAATTCAAGCATAGCTTGACCAGTATGGAAGACAGTAGGATTAGTACCTCCTTTGACCCACATGCCACAATCTCAACCTATTCTAACAGAGTAGACACACTGAAGGTGTTTAATGTAGACGAAGTCCACCTTGCCCTCTAGGCCTTTCTGATTAAAACTCTGTGAGGGGTCATTAGTCTTCTATTTTTGTACTTCTTTCATTTGAAGACTCTATCATGTGTAAGATGTATCCTTGACACAATATAATCTTGTAGAAAAAAATAACAAAAAAATCACCATATATAAACATATGTATCTTCAATCTATACCTCAAACCATACACAAAATATAAATTCAAAAGCGAAAACAAAACTGAAATGTAAAATTATAAAATCTATAGAAGAAAACATGGATAAAATCCTTGTGATTTAGACAAATACTTTTTAAATATGGCATCAAAAACACAGCATGTAAAAAATTGATAAATTGGACTTCACCAAGATGAACCACTTCTGCTCTTTTAAAAAGACACTGTTGAGAAAATTTTTAAAAAGAAAAAAACAAGCCATAGACTGGGGATGAGGCCAGTATTTGCCAAAAACAGATAATGAGCTTACCTGGAATATGTTTTTAAAAACATGCAAACTAACCAATTAAAAATTGCAACTCTTTACCAGAAAAGATATATGGACAAATAAGTATATAGGAAAAGATGCCCAACATCATCTGTCACTAGGGACATGAACATTTTAACCACCGTGAGATACCATTATGCCCATAATGGACTGTATAAAAAAATGCTGACAATGCCAAGATCTGAAACTGTCATGCATTGCTAGGGTGAGTGCAAACTGATACAGCCACTTTGGAGAACATTTCAGCAGTTTCCTAAAACATTAATCATACACCTACCCTAACACCCAGAAAGCTTACTCCTTTTTGCCCAGGAGAAATGAAAACATATCACATGCAAACTTTTATATGCATGTTTATAATGGTTTTATTCAGAATCACCTCAAACTGAACACAAATTTCCTTTACATGATGAATGGATAAATATTCTGCGGTACATTCCTGCAGTGGAATACTACTCAGTAATAAAAAGGAGCAAGCTACACGCAGTAACATAGATAAACTTCAAGCTCATTCACTAAGCAAAAGAAGCCAGGCACAGAAAGGCTACATAAATAGAATGTTATTCATATGATACTCTGGAAAAGGCAAAACTATAAAGACAGAAAGTGGCTCAGTGGCTACAGGGGCTGCAGTGAGTGGTTTGGCTACTAGGGGAAGACAGGGACATTTTTTGGCCAGTGAAATTGTTCTGCCTCTTGATTTGGGTGTCGATTACATGACAATATGCATTATCAAAACTCATGAAACTATGCAATAAAAAGGACAAACTTCTCAACAAAATTGTATTCTTGTCTAGTTCAACCAGTGGTAGCAGAAAAAACAAGGTAACAATTAGTTGAACCTTTATCTAGAAACAGATAGATTTACCAGTACTTACAACTATTCCACCTATTAGCTAGCTAGTTACCTTTGACATAGATTTGAAGAGGCACCTGTGCTTCAGAAACAATAAAACGTGGAAGAAAGTCTCTTAGAATCAAGCCTTTTAAATCACAAGTTAATGTTGTGATGCTCAATGCATACTTTAATTTAGCCTTGTACAGGTCTGGTTTCTGAAGACCTTTTGATTCTGAGACCGTGTTAGCCAGCTGCTTCCAATCAGCATGCCTGAGAGTCCGGCGAGCACCCCTTCTCTTTCTTCCCTCAACCAGAACGGGAAACTAGTAGGGAGCTCTGGTGGCAAGCAGCAGGGTGTCCATCTGAGTGGACGCCTTCGGGAATTTTGCAACGAGGGGAGAACAAATGCCGCACCAGGGCGTTCCTTTCCCAAGTCAAGGTGAGATGAGGACCTCCCTTAAGCGTATCAGGTCCCAGCTTGGCAATGCACTTGGGCACAGTGTGTCCCAGCCTGGCCTCCTCACCTTGCCAGAAGGTCAGCCACGTCCAGACGGCCTGCGTCAAAAGCACAATCGCTGAGCTAAGGACATACATGCCTTGCTTCATTCCATCATGAAAAATATTCACTCCCAATATTTCATTCTTAGAGTATAAAACTCCACTGATGTGAACTTGAAAAAGTCGTTTTCAGAGAATTACACCTTCAAGAGGCTTCCTCCTTTTAAGGGTTTTGTTGAAGTCACTGCCTTTTGTGATGAAAACCAACAGTACCAATGAAGGAAGATGAACATCGCGTGTCCCTGAAGTGATGCCTTGGGAGGAACATGGCATTGCCTGTGGGTACCTGGCCAGGGAGGCACAATCTGAATCGAACCACGAAGAAACAGAGAACCTGAAACAAACAACATGCTGTTTTTTAAGTGGCTATATTCTTCAAAACTGTCAATATTATAAGATGCAGAGAAAGGGCGTGAAAATATTTCAGACTAAAGGAGACCGCAGAGACATGGCAATGTGTGCTGAGGGGGCAAAATGCTGAGTAACACCTGATTGAGTCAAGTTATTGATACAATCAGAATGCTGATGGTAAATTAGAAAACAATATTGTCCTTGTTCAATTTACTGTGGTTGACAGTTGCGCTATGGTTCTGTGAAAATATTGAGATTTTTAGGAAAAGTACACTGAAATATTTAGGGATAAAGAGCCGTAATATGTTCAACGTAATCTCAAATGGCCCAAGAAAAAAATATTATTTGTTGAAGTTATTATCATTATTATGATTCAGCTGTTATTATTGATTGAATTGTTAAATTATTTCCAAATAAAAAGTTTCTTTTAGTGTAATCCTTAAAGAGTGTCCCTGTAAATATACATTTAACATTGTGAGCATTGTTTAATTACAGACGATGGGAAGAAGGAAGGATGAAAAATGTGGTTTTCCAAGCCCTGACAAAACCCTCTATAGACTGGATCCTTATGAAAATGTCAGTTCTAAATATCACTTGACAGATGTTTTTCCCAGGCTTTCACTGGGAAGGACGTCAGGCTGACTTTCTCCCACAGACACTGTCTTCTGCGATGGGGTAAGGCCCCTGCAGACACATGCCTGCCAACCATTTTTAACACAGCAATCTCCATTTTCCCCAAGTTCCTTCATAAGGACCAAACGTTGACCGCATTCGTGTTAATCTTTTCCCTTTTTCACGGTTTGGTTTGGCCAAGGCCCTTTTTATTACTGTTATTTTAGGTTAAGGGGTATATGTGCAGGTTTGATATATAGGTAAATTGCATGTTGTGGGGATTTGGTGTACAGATTATTTCATGATCCAGGCAATCAGCATAGTACCTGATAGGTGGCTTTTTGACCCTTACCTTCCTCCCACCACCCCAGGGCATATTTTTTCTCTTCTTTGTGTTCATATGTACTCAGTGTTTACCTCCCACTTATACATGAAAACATGTAGTATTTGGTTTTCTGTTCCTGTGTCAGTTTGCTTAGGATAATAGCTTCCAGCTCCATCCATGCTGCTGCAAAAGATAAGATCTTGTTCTTTTTATGGCTGTGTAGTATTTCATGGTGTATATGTACCACATTTTCTTTATCCAGTCTTCCATTTATGGGCATTTAGGTTTATTCCATGTCTTTGCTATTGTGAATAGAGCTATAATGAACACATGCATACATGTGTCTTTATGGTAGAGTGATTTATATTCTTTTGGGTATATACCCAATGAGGGGCTTGCTGGGTAGAAGGGTAATTGTGTTTTAAGTTATTTGAGAAATCACCGAGCTGGTTTCCACAATAGCTGAGCTAATTTACATTCCAACCAACAGTGTATAAGAGTTTCCTTTTTTCCAGAACTTTATCAACATCTGTTATATTTTTACTTTTAAATAGCCATTTTGACTGGTGTGAGAAGGTATCTCATTGTGGTTTTGATATGTTTCTCTAATGATTAGTGATATTGAGCATTTTTTCATATGCTTGTTGGTCACATGTATGTCTTCTTTTGAAAAGTGTTCATGTTTTTGCCCACTTTATAATGAAGTTTCTTGCTTTTTGTTTGTAAATTTGTTTAAGTTCATTATAGATTCTGGATATTAATTAGATCTTTGTCAGATGCATAGCTTGCAAATATTTTCTCTCATTCTATAGGTTGTTTACTCTGTTGATAGTTTCTTTTGGGCAAGCCCTTTTTGAATGTAGTCAGAGAGCCCATCAATACCTGACCTTGGCAGCCCTAAGATTTTCTTCCCTTTCCCGTACTGACTTTACTGCTCACTAATACGTGGAGTGGAAGGAAGAAGAAATTAACCCTAGTCCCTTGTTTTTGTCATAGATTTGTAGCCCTAATAGATGTGTTCAGACAGAAAGAGAGATATGCTTGTTCAGATGAAGTTTGGGAATATGGATACAATTCCATTCTTGGAGCAATTACCAAACCTTAGGAAATTAACACACTAAAAGTTTAATTATCACACTCACAAAGGTCAGTAGGATTGGGTGGCTCTTCTCTAAGTGATCACTCAGAAATTTAGGCTTCTTGACTTTTGTTTGGGTCCTTTTCATTTTCAGTATGAATCCTTCAGTCGTCACTGCATGGGAAGACAGAGTGAGTGATATACAGAGATCTGTGCATAGGTTCAGAAGTGGTGTATGTCACTTTAGCCCACACCATACAATGCTCCATCAAGATGTGGGGTCGGCCAAGCACAGTGGCTCATGCCTGTAATCCCAGCACTTGGGAGGCCAAGGCAGGCAGAGTGCTTCAGTCCAGGAGTTTAAGGTCAGCCTGGGGAATGGGGTGAAACTCCGTCTCTACAAAAAATACAAAAATTAGCCAGGCATATTGGTGCATGCCTATAGTCCCCAGCTACTTGAGCCCAGGAGACAGAGGTTGCAGTGAGCCAAGATCATACCACAGTACTCTAGCCTGGGTGACAGAGTAAGACTCTATCAAAAAAAAAAAAGAAAAGAAAAGAAAAAGAAAGAAAGTAAGAAAGAAATGAGGTCTTCTTTATTCTAGAACCTGGGTGAACCTTTACAACTGCCTCAACCAGTAGAACACTATGGAAGGGACATTGCATTACTTCCAAGGCTAGGTTATAACAGGCAATATGGCTTCAGCTTGTGTCACTCTCTGTCTCTGGATGCTCACCCTTGGACCCAGACCAGTAGCCTGGATCAACTGGTAGTCATATAAGTGAATGAGCCTCTAGCCTTTAAACCTTCCAGAGAAAGTCCTAGACGTGATGGAGCAGAAACAAGCCATCCTGCTGTGCTCTGTTAAATTCCTGACCTACACAAGGATAAGAAATAGTATTCGTTAACACTGTCTTAAGCTAAAAAGTTTTGGGACAACTCATTACACAGTAAAAGATAAGTAGGACAGTGGGCACCTGGCTAAACTCTGCCTCAATTTGGTAGCCTCTCTGCAGATAGTTGCTCATAGGATTCCTAGACTCCCAGCTGAGACAAAAATCACCACCACCATCATCATCAGTCACTGCATCTCTCAGCACCTCAGCAAGAAATACAGATGATACTTCAAAAAGGGGAAATTGCACAGTGATTCTGAGAGGATTTAGGGAACTTACTAGTGACACACCCTAGGACTAGCAACAAAGGGGAGTTGTTACCACCTGGGCCAAATGGGCAAGATGGAAGTGGTCACTAGGTTTTGGCAGGAGCTTTAACTATGGGAGAGAGACTAGCTGAAAAGAGCCAAGATTTTTCAAGTGTAAACTGAGGCACAGCAAAGAGATACCTAGGGAAATAAAAATCCAAACTCTCTCTTCTTTCAATCTCTGACTTTTCATTGATAGTTTCTATTGGCTAAACCCAATAGTAAACCAAAGGGCACAGGGGCCTGGCTGATACAGTCCATAAACATCAGCCTCCCAGGGGACAGAGCAGGATGAGAAAGGAGGAGAGTGGATCTGGAGGGGTAATTATGACCATTTTGCACATTCATCGTCATCACCATCATCATCACCATCACCACCATCACTATCATTGTTACCAATATCACTATCATCACCATCATCATCATCACCATCACCATCATCATCACCATCATCATCATCACCATCATCATCATCACCATCATCATCACCATCATCATCACCATCATCATCATCACCATCATCATCATCACCATCATCACCATCATCATCATCACCATCATCATCACCATCATCATCACCATCATTGTTACCATTATCACCACCATCACCATCATCATCACCATCACCATCATCATCACCATCATCACCATTATCATCATCACCATCACCATCACCAGCATCATCATCACTATCACCATCATCATCACCATCATCATACCAGCATCATCACCAGCATCATCACCATGATCACCATCATCATCATCAGCATCATCATCACCAGCATCATCATCATTTTATACTGCCTCACTATATTACCTCATGTGCACACTACTTCTGAATTTGCAAAACAGTTTCTCTTGATTTCTCTTATATCATCCTCAGAAGCTTTTCCTTGCTGTATTCCCTGAGTCTAGAAGAGAACTTGGCACATAACTGGTGCTTAGTTCAATCCCACAAATGTCTTAGATTGTCTACTCTATGCACGGCTTCAGGCTAGAAACATGTGACAGATAATAAAATTCCAAGATTAATATGTTAGGTCTCATAAGATACCAAGTGTTAGGAGCCTTAATCAGAAAAACCCTCAGAGGTTGTGGTGTTCAAGTTTCCCTTAGATGAGAGGTAGATCTCAACAGATGTACTTGGGAGAGAATGCTCTTCTATGCCCTGAAAACCAACTGAAAATAAAAGGTTTAAATATGAGGAAAGGCCAATGCAGAGGCTCACGCTTGTAATCCCAGCACTTTGGGAGGCCAAGGTGGGTGTATAACCTGAGGTCAGGAGTTCAAGACCAGTCTGGCCAACATGGTGAAACCCCATCTCTACTAAAAATACAAAATTTAGCCGGGCATGGTGGTGGGTGCCTGTAATCCCAGCTACTTGGGAGGCTGAGGCAGGAGAATCACTTGAACTTGGGAGGCAGAGGTTTCAGTGAGCCAAGATTGTGCCATTGCACTCCAGTCTAGATGACAAGACTGAAACTCAATCTCAATTAAAAAAAAAAAAAGATGAAGAAATAGAGATTATGTTCTGGGAGCAGACAATATTTCAGTTTTACTGGAACACAGAACTTACAGAGATAAAATGTAAGTTATTGAATGGAAGAAGCCATAGGTCATATATCATAAGTCTTAGAAGCTGAGGTGAGGCATTTGTACTCATCACATTAGGTACAAAGAAGTCATTGATAGTTTATAAGCACAGGAAGGAAGTATTCTAACTGTTCCTTCAGAATATCAGGTTTACAGTAGTAGGTAGGATAAATGTAGTGAGCACGGTCATGGTGTGGGGTGATTATTTATAGGACTACTGATCTAGTTTCAGTAACAAGACCCTATAAAGGGTTGCAGGGGGCAGAAATGGAACAAAAGGGTGTGTCAGGCTGACAGTGTGAGAACCAAGAAGGATGGCTTTTTCTACAACCAGTCACTCCTGGGCATGCGGGATGCCACTTGTTCAACATCACAAGGATTTATCAAGGGATCATATTGTGCCAGCACAAGAGACAGGAGGAATCAAGACAAGAAAAGCACAGCCTCTCTTTCCACCTGGGTTCCATAAGAGAAGCACAAGCAGGAATTTCAGGACTAAGAGATTGCACATTAGTTTTTCTCTGCCTGAAATATTCATCCTCTTCTCTTTTTTACCTAGAAAACTCCTACTCATCCCTTAAAACCACCTCAACTCCCCAACTGGAACACTTGTCCCTGATTCTTCCATTGCACTTTACTCATTCCTCTGGCACTTCCCTTGAGAGACCATTAGTTTTTCCTGGGTAAGAAAAGCTTTTGCGATCATAGTAGCTTGTGCAAAATCTCTTGGAGGTTTTGTTTAAACCATGAGGTCAAACCTTAGTAAGTCAAAAATCTGCAAGCTTTCATCAGTTTATCAGGGTTAAAACTCATTATTTGTCGTAACAGTTTGGATACACAGAGGAACCTACTCATCACCCACCTTGTCATCCTCACCCCAGATGGAATCCTGCGGGCGTGTTATGCAGCATGACGCCCATGCATGTAATCTCTGGCTTGCTGGGTGTTACTTGTCCTGTCCCACAGTTCACACTCACTGGACTAAAGGAGCAGGTGCGTGTGGGTCCAGGGCACATGGGCAATCAGCACAGCCCTTGGGGTCAAGCTGACTTGAGTTGGAATTGAGGCTTTTCTACCTGAGCCTCAAGGCCTTGGTCAAGGGTCTCAATGCTATAGAGCTTCAGCTTATTTATATCTGTTAAAGAGGAAGAAGAAAACCTGACTCTGGAGTTCCTGGGAGAATTAAATAAATACGAAGCTCCTGGCCCATTTCAGGAATTTAATAAGTGGTGTGCTTTTATGTGGGTCAAATAGGATTTACATGAATAGAAAGGGCATTTTTGAAGTTGAAAAACACTGTGATGACAACAATAACCTGCAGGCTATTGGGTGTATGTGAAGAGGAAAGGAAGCAGTTCCAGCCGGGTGGTGGGGGTGTGGACAGCAGGGGTGGGGGTGTGGACAGCAGGGGTAGGGGTGTGGACAGCAGGGGTGGGGGTGTGGACAGCAGGGGGTGGGGGTGTGGACAGGGGAGGGGGGGGTGTGGAGGGGGGGGGGGGGGGTGGGCCCATCCTGCTTCTTTCCCAATCATGGTTTGCATCTAGCCTTCGGAAATCAGTTCCCAGCCATCACAAATACTTTACCCCAAAACCTGCAGCTGTCTTAAAGAAACTCTTCATGAGAGGAAAACAGGTGTGGTTGGGGAGGAGCACAAATTAAAAATTAAAAATAATTTTAAAACTGAGTATTTGTTCCTGGATTACAGGGAAAATTTCAGACATGCTCAAAGCCAGTGGGAGCATTGATTCCCAGCCCAGGTCATCAACAAGTCCCTGGGCTGCACACAGCATGAATCTGGCCCTGGCCCACAGAACCACTTTTTCTTCCTAGACCTCTGGGCTTCTGATGGGAAAGGGCTGCTGTGAAGACCTCTGACATGCCCTGGAGACATTTTCCTTATTGTTTTGGGGATTGACATTAAGCTGCTCGTTACTTATGCAAATTTCTGTAGCTGGCTTGAATTTCTCCTCAGAAAAAGATATTTTATTTTCTATCACATTTTCAGGCCGCAAATTTTCCAAACTTAAATGCTATGCTTCTTTTATAAAACTGAATACTTTTAACAGCACCCAAGTCACTTCTTGAATGCTTTGCTGCTTAGAAATTTCTTCCACCAGATACCCTAAATCATCTCTCTCAAATTCAAAGTTCCACAAATCTCTAGGGCAAGGGCAAAATGCCGCCAGTCTCTTTGTTAAAACATAACAAGAGTCACCTTTGCTCTAGTTTTCAACAAGTTCCTCATCTCCATCTGAGACCACCTCAGCCTGGACCTCATTGTTCATATCACTATGAGCATTTCTGTCAAAGCCACTCAACAAGTCTCTAGGGAGTTCCAAACTTTCCCACATTTTCCTGTCTTCTTCTGAGCCCTCCAAACTGTTTCAACCTCTGCCCGTTACCCAGTTCTAACGTCGTTTCCACATTTTGGGGCATCTTTTCAACAGCGCCCTACTCTATTGGTGTCAATTTACTATATTAGTTTTCATGCTGCTGAGAAGACATACCTGAAAGTGGGAAAAAATAGGCTTAATGGACTTACAGTTCCATGTGGCTGGGGACACATCACAGTCATGGCACAAGGTGAAAGGCATGTCTCACATGGTGGCAGACAAGAGAAGAGAGAGAGCTTGTGCAGGGGAATTCCTCTTTTAAAAACCATCAGATCTCATGAGATTTATTCACTATCTTGAGAACCGCATGGGAAAGACTTGCCCCCATGATTCAATCACCACCCACTGGGTGTCTCCCACAACATGTGGGAATTCAAGATGAGATTTGGGTGGGGACACAGCCAAACCATTTCAGGCACCTCTGATGGCTTCTTGCAGACCCTCTCTGGAGGAGCACTCAAGACCCGGAAGGGCAGGAGGCTGTCAGGACCACTTGAGAAGGCTCCTGCTTGATTTCCTCACTCCATGCTATCCCCTTCCTTCATGCTCCACACAGAAGCATTTGCACGCATTACTCCCAGCCTCACACCCTTCACCTTCCCTCCCACCATGCCTACCCTTACCCCTCACTCACTCTGAAGTCAAATCTCTGTCTTCTTGGCTCTTCCCTCAGCCTGGCACTCAGTCCAGGAGATGCTTAAAAACTGGGCTCTGCCATGTTGCCTTAGGCAAGCCATGCAGGCAACTCACACTTCAGCTCCCTCTTCTGTAAAGTGGAAATGTTGATTCCTTTGAGGCATTTGTGAAGAATAAGTAGAAAACTGACTTGTAAAGGATTCAGAATATTGCCTGGAAAGTGCCGAGTGGTCAGCATATGATCACTCTTAGGGCTGGTGCTGGAGCTATTGAATTGCTTGGGAACCCTGCATGGCACTGCCACTTACATACCTGAGCCATGCTTGGTGCCACCCATCACCTGGCAGGGGCCTCATCATCAGAACTCTGAAGAGGGCAAGCTTCCAGGCCCTCCAGCCTCACCTAAATGCTTCCCTTTGGTTTTCTCAGGTACCTGATCACCCCATTAGCACAGCACTGTCCATTTTATGACTGACACTATCTGTTTCTATATCTAAACCTTCCCTTCACAATCTAAACTCCAAAAAGGTGAGGAAATGTGTCTGACTCATCTTGGCATCTCTGTTACGGAACAACTTGACTTGTATTGAGGGACACAGAGAGACGGACAGTCAGAGAGAGAGATAAAGCTATTACAATTCCCAATTTATTTTCCATCAATGAGCACCCTATGCATTGTTAATAATAATTTTTAAAACCATGCAGAAACACACACATAGAGAATAAATAAAATGTATACATTTCCATCTTGTTCCAAATAAATCATTCCATATCCTCAGCCATAACATTTTAATACAGATAAAATTAAGTTAAAATAAATTGTTGAGTTGATTCAAGTGCTCAAATATGTATATTTAGCAAGTAGCTATTATGACAGTAGCAGCTAATATTTATTGAAAATATGCTGTGTGCCAGGAAAGATGCTAAGGGCACCATTGTTTTAACTAAATTGGTCATCCCAGCAACCTGCAAGAGGATGTTGACGTTCTAATTTTATACTTTTTTTTTTTTGTTATACGTCGCTCTTCCGATCTTTGTGAGACGGTGTTTCGCTCACGTTATCCAGGCTGGAGTGCAATGGCGCGATCTCGGCTCACTGCAACCTCCGCCTCCTGGGTTCAGGCAATTCTCCTGCCTCAGCCTCCTGAGTAGCTGGGATTACAGGCACGCACCACCATGCCCAGCTAATTTTTTGTATTTTTAGTAGAGACGGGGTTTCACCGTGTTGACCAGGATGGTCTCGATCTCTTGACCTCGTGATCCACCCGCCTTGGCCTCCCAAAGTGCTGGGATTACAGGCTTGAGCCACCGCGCCCGGCCGTAATTTTATACTTTATAAAATAGATCCAGAGATGTTAGGGAGATGCTCAGGGTCACACAGCATAGTACAGTACTGAAATTAGTTGTTTTTTTTTCTCTTTTGTGTTATGGGTTGAAGTGTGCCCCTAAAAATGACATGCTTGGCCCAGGCATGGTGGCTCATGCCTGTAATCCCAGGATTTGGGGAGGCGGGAGGATCTATTGATGCCAGGAGTTTAGACCAGCCTGGACAACATAGTGAGATTCTATCTCTACAAAAATAAAAATATAAGTTAGGTGGGCATAGTGGCCTGTGCCTGTAGCTACTTGGGAAGCTGAGGTGGGAGGACCGCTTGAGCCCAGGAATTCGAGGTTTCATTGAGCTATGATCCTGCCACTGCACTCCAGTGAGACAGTCCCTTAAAAAAAAAAAAAAAAAAAAAAAGGATATGTTAAAGTTCTCAGTGTCAGTACCTCAAAAACAGGGTCTATTTTAGAGATAACCAAATTAAAATGATGTCTTTAGGGCAAGCCCAATACAATACGGGACTGGTATTTTTATGAATGAGCAAAATGTATACACAAGTCAGAGACAACATAAAGTGAAGAGACAGAGACACATGAAGAAAGTCACATGATATGACAGGTTGGAGTCATGCTTCTCCCAGCAAAAATTGCCAACAAACCCCCACAAGCTAGGGGAAGGGCATGGACTGTTTCTCACAGCCTCAGGAGGAACCAGGCCTTGCCAACAGCTTGATTTTAGACTTTTAGCCTCCAGAGCTGAGAGATAATATTTTTTTTATTATTTTAAGCTGTCCAGTTTGTGGTACTTTATTATTGCAGCTTTAGAAAGTTAACACACTTTATTTCCAAAGATGTTCTTGTCCACTGCTTACACGTGGTCCCACAAAATGTGACTTCACTTCTGTGGCCAGTCTGTCTCTCCATTGAGTCAGAGACACTTCAGGGACTGATACCATTTTCTCCCTTGCACTTCTAGTTTATAGCAGAGTTGCTGACATGGGCAAGTGTCCAAAATATGTTTGATAAGTTGTTTTAATGTTAGAGTAGTGAAAAATTTGTAATGTTGTTAGGATCGTATTTAAAAATTGAGGAATGCAAATAATACCATTAGAAAATGAGCAAATGACATGAATAGACATTTTTTAAAAGAAGATATACAAATGGGCGATAAACATTTTGAAACATGAAAAAATGCTCAGCATCACTAGTCATCAGGGGAATGCAAATTGAAATCACAATGAAATACCACCTTACCCCAGCCAGAATGGCCACGTTAAAAAGTCAAAAAACAATAGATGTTGGTGTGGATGTGGTGAAGAGAGAACACCTATACGCTACTGGTGAGAATGTAAGTTAGTACAACCTCTATGGTAAACAGCATGGAGATTTCTCAAAGAACTAGAACTACCATTCGATCCAGCAATCCCACTACTGGGTTATCTACCCAAAGGAAAAGAAATCATTATATCAAAAAGACACCTTCATGTATATGTTTGTCACTGCGCAATTCACAATTGCAAAGATAAGAAATCAACCTAAGTGTCAGGTGATAACCTGACGAGTGGATAAAGAAAATGTGGTATCTATACATCATGGAATACTACTCAGCCATAAAAAAATAATGAAATAATGTATTTTGCAGCCACTTGGATGAAACTGCAGGTCCTTATTCTAAGTGAAGTGACTCAAGAATGGAAAACCAAATACAGCATGTTCAAAGTGGGCTGGGTGCGGTGGCTCACACAGGTAATACTAGGAGGCTGAGGTGGAAAGATCACTTGAGCCCAGGAGTTCAAGACCAGTATGGGCAACATAGTGAGACCTCATCACTGAAAAAAAAAAATGGGGTGGTGGCATGCTTCTGTGGTCTCAGCTACACTCAGGAGGCTGAGGTGGGAGGATTGCTTGAGCCCAGGAGGTCAAGGCTGCAGTGACCTGTGATCATGCCACTGCACTTTATCCAGCCTGAGCAATGGAGGAAGACCCTGTCTTATAATAATAATAGTAATAATAATAATAAAGTAAGTTGAGAAATGATCTTCAGAGCAGATTTTTAAAGAGAAAAGGCAGCTTATGTGAGATGTGATAGAGAAATGGGGAGCTGGGCTAGTAGGGGTCTGATGGGTGATTTATTGCAGTGAGCCCCACATCTCTCCAGCTCCCACAGCCCAGTACTTCTCCAGGGCCCTACACCCACCCCATGTTGCCTAGGCCAGTGAGGGACTTCATCCAGGAAGTCCCAGTTCATGCAAGCCAAAAGTGGCACCCAGTCGGTGACAATTTTCAATCCAAGAAATGCAGGTATAGCATCTGACAAGTGTACTTTCTGGGAAAAAAATAGCAACGTATTTGAAAGTGGTTGTCTCTCAGATGATGTGTGGATATGCGCATGCATTTATCTTTATACCTGTGACCTGGGTTGGGGGTTGAGTTTAGGACTGAGTGAGGGGAAGAAGATAGCAAAAGGTACATTTACTCACAGTCTTTATTGAACATTCATTGCTACCCCACACTGTGCTGAGGCCTGAGAACTGAAGGGTAGTTGGCTGGGGCATCTGGGATGCCGGGTACCAAGCCCCTGCATTATGTCATTAACACGTTAATGGCATACACCCCAGTGGACCTGGCACAGTGCCAGCTGTTTCCAGCATAGTGGGCATTGAGTTGGGTTTATTTTCATTTTAAAATGGACAAGAACCCTGGGCAACAGGGTGAAACCCTATCTCTACAAAAAAACCCACAAAAATTAGCCCGGCATGGTGGCCCAGGCCTCTTGTCCCGGCTACACAGGAGGCTGAGGTGGGAGAATCACATGAGCCTGGGAGACAGAGGTTCCAGTGACCTGAGGTCGCGCCACTGCACTCCAGTCTGGGCAATAGAGAGAGACCCTATCTCAAAAATAAATAAATAAATAGTTAAAATAAAATAAAATGAGTAAGAGAGGTTTAGCGCTGGTTTGAGGATGGTTCACAGACAACTTATCACTGCATGCTAAGCTAAGGTCAAATAAGCAAGGGTGACAGTAGAATCCCCATCTATGACTTCCAGTGAGCTGGGTCTTGTAATCTAAGTAGGGCTGTGCTACCAGGAGAACAGAAATAGAAAAATGCAGAACCTTCAGGGAAGGTGTCATCAGCGAGGAGGTCAGCATGGGGTTTGTGCAGTGAGGAATGAGGCTAAAACAGTTGTTTGAGATCATGGAGGATGGTGGAGAAATAAGTTTAGAATTTCTTTCTTTCTTTCTTTCTTTCTTTCTTTCTTTCTTTCTTTCTTCTTTC
>NW_022437005.1:9226041-9483211 GCF_009761245.1 Sapajus apella
TTCTTTCTTTCTTTCTTTCTTTCTTTCTTTTTCTTTCTTTCTTTCTTTTTTTCCTTCCTTCCTCCCTTCCTTCCTCCCTCCCTTCCTTCCTTTCTTCTTCTCCTTCTTCTTCTGCCACAGCTGCTGCCGCTGCCGCTGCCGCTGCCGCTGCTGCTGCTGCTGCTTCTTCTTCTTCTTCTTCTTCTTTTCTTTCTTTCTTTCTCTCTCTTTCTTTCTTTCTTTTTCTTTCTTTCTTTCATCTTTCTTTCTTTCTTTCTTTCTTTCTTTCTTTCTTTCTTTCTTTCTTTCTTTCTTTCTTTCTTTCTTTCTTTCTTTCTCTTTCCTTCCTTCCTTTCTTCCTTCTTTCCACCCTCCCTTCCCTCCCTTCCTTCCTTTTATTATTTTTCCTGCTGTGCCACCTAGGCTGGAGTGCAGGGACATGATCACAGCTTACTGCATCCTCAGTCTCCCGAGGAGCTGGGACTACAGACACTTGCCACCATGCTTGCCATGCTTGGATAATTTTTCTTTTTTGAGACAGAGTCTCTCCATGTTGCCCAGGCTGAAGTTTAGAACTTCTTGCTGGGGAAACCCCTCATACAAGTGAGTCAAGGTACTGAACATGAACGTTTTAGGTAAAGATGGTTAAGGAGATCGACATGACAAAGTAAATGTTACAAAAGAAGAGCTGACAATACATACGGAGCCTCAAGAGACAGGAAAGGGCAGCTGAGGGAAGGATCCATTTTTTAGAGACGCTGTGCCTGAAAGGATGATGGGGTCTCCAGGTAGGGAGGTGTGGCGAGCAGCTGAAGACGGGAGGAAGGCTGGAAATGAGAGTGGCTCCTGCACAGAGCTGACGACTGCAGAGAGAGCAGAGGAAGTTTGTCTGCTCAAGATGGAGGTGTCAAGAAAGAAGAGCATGGGGCTGAACCTGGGCCCACAGCTGCTCCCCATGCATGGGTGGAAGACGACTGAGCAATTTGTTAAGGATGTGACTGCAGCTTCAGAAAAAAACCAGCAGCTGCAGCATCAGTGTGGGGGCAAGACAGCTTCAAGAAGGAAGGGCTGATCCACCATATCCGCTACTACTACAGTCACAGATGATGTCACTAGAGAGATGGCCACTGGGTTCGTCATTCAGAGTTCAACATTTTTCAGGGCCCTTTTAGCAGACAAAATGGTAGAGATTTGAGAAAGGACTTTGGATGGTATCAAGGCAGTAGCAACGTCCTGTACAGAGGACTTCTCCAACTAGGTCCACAGTCACATGAAGAGGGACATTAAGGAGAGTCTAGAAGAGAATGTGGCCCCAGTGAATCAGAAAATGGCCATTCTAGACTTCAGTCTATCACTAACATTAAACTCCTGAGAGATTCGGGGCAAATATCTTCATGAATGTGAGCCTCCATTTTTTCATTTTTTCAAATATTTTGGATTAAAAAGAATAGTATATCACATCACACAGCTCCCACAATACCAGCCCTTGCCAATCCTGATTCATCACTAATCCACCCACTTTGTCCTTCCACTGGTTTACTTGCAAGTTCATTTCAGGTATGAAATCACTTCTTCCTTAAATAATCTTTTGAATTCTTTTCCAAAAGATACAGTCATTTATAAGTATAGCCACATACCATTACTACATCTAAAAAGTTAACAGCAATTCCTGAATAGCACATAAATGTTCAAAGTTCCCCATTTCTCTCACACTATTTGAGGGTAAGGCACATTTGCCCTACTAAAATGAAGATCCAAACGTCTATATGGTCCACACATGACATTTGGCTAACATGTGTTTCTCTTTTACATCTATAAGTTTTTTTTTCTCTCTCTCTCTCTTTCTTCTTGATGCTTACTTGTTGAAGAAACAAGGTAATATGTCCTGTAGAGTTTCTCACCATGTCAGTTTCACTGTTATCATCCACATGGTGCCATTTAACAGGTTCCTCTGTACCCTGTATGTTCTGTCAGCTTGCTGCCGACCACGTTTGATTTTTTGTCAAGAAATGTTGTGTGTTTCCTAATGCCTCACATAAGTAGGTACAAGTGTCTCATGGTCTCTTTTTTTGTGATGTTCAAAGGGATGTGTGGGTTCAGAGACCATCTATTCAATTAATTCACTGTTAATTCCCAATACTTTTACTATGTTGGCAGGAAACTGTAAGTTCTTACTTTCCTACAAAAAAAATCTAATCCATTTTGATCAGCAGAAAATTCAAGACTCTACATTCAGTGGATCAAGACATATAAAACACCAATGTCTTAAATTTAAAAAATATATAATTTCCATGAACTATAGTCAATTTTTCAAAAATGAAAGCAATGTTCAGAATGTGGTCTGTCAATGAAATGGAAATAATTGGTAAGGAATAGCTCATAAAGAAAAAAAAAAAAAAAAAAAAAAAACAAATATTCAGCCAGGAATGGCGACAAGTGCCTATATTCCCAGTTACTCAGGAGGCCCAGGCCTGAGCCTCAGAATTGGAGGCTGCAGTAAGCTATGATCACACCACTGTTCTTCGGCCTGGGGGACAGGAGGAAATGCTGTCTGTGGAAAAATAGAAAAAAGGTATGGAATGATTATTGTGGGGGGAGCAGCTTACAAAAACCACCCCTCTAGGAGGATGTTAGCAGACTCCTGTGGACACAGACTATTGCTAACAACACAGGAGGTACCAGGAGCTGAGGCTGGAGGCTGCTGACAGTAACTAATGTGGAGATTTTCCTCATCACAAAGAGCCTGCACTAGATGCCGGCAGAGAGAATGGAAAACTAACTATATATTTTTTTTCAGCCATCCCATATCTATTATTTCCATTTCATTGACAGATCACATTCTGAACATTGCTTTCATTTTTGAAAAAATGGAAAAATAATTGAAAGGATTTGGTAAATAATTTTAAAAAGAGAGACTTGAGATATCATCAATACCTTGACCAACTAACTCTTAAGTAACGAAAGAGTGTGAATTGGAAGTTTCATAAAAACATTTTTAAAAAACCCTGACCTCATGGATAACTAGCATGGTCGGTTACATAACCCCAGAAATTTCCCTAAGCCATCAGAATCCACTCCTCATCTCTAAATATTTTTTTATAACGCTACTCATAAATAACAAGTAGACCCATTGCTTGGAGGTAGTCTATAAAGCAGAGTCATGGGCCAAATGGCATCTTAAAGCAAAACATAAATTTATCTATTTATTTGGAATAAAACAACAAACACGTCAGACTCTGCTTAATGAAATGGTTATACTAACACTCTGGGGTTGGGAGAGCTGCCAATACCCCTGCACATACAGAGAATCTCGTAGAAGGTAAAAACTGTGATCAGCACCAGCAGACCTTAATAGGCTGGGAGCCTAAGATCTGACAAAGAGACAAGGGGCATACCAGAAAACCCTTCTAGCCCTGCAGGTGAGAAATAAAGCAAAGGAAGGGAGGAGGCGAAACCTGAAAATAAAGTTCTGGGAGAAACAACCCAATCTTGGAGCTAGCCCCAAAAATGCTTGCTAGAAGGCCCACATTCGAACAAAAGGTCTAAATCTCATCGTTTCAGTTTAAGATTTCAATGGAGAATCACCCCCACCCCCACCGGCCCTTACCAACTTGTTGTTACTCATCCAGCAGGAAGGGGGCTTGAGTTTCAACCACAAAGGCTGGCATTGGACCAGAGGCGGCTCACATGGGCATGCAAATTAGGTCTTCATTGGAATAACTGTGCAGAAGAGCTGGGGCCTGGAAAGAGCCTTCCCGGACACCCCAGGGCCCTCAGAGTGGCCAAGCCACTGTCCTGAGACCTCACGCTCTGTCCAAGAGGGTCTGTGGTCTGGTGTGGAAGGGGTCAATATTTCCTATAAAGAAGGAGTGCTTGATGAATGATAAGAATTTAGTCGTCTCTTCCCTGTTTAAGAGGAAGTCAGTGGAAGTCCTTGGGCCCAGAGTTACATGGAAAAAGATGTTGGTTCTTGTAAGAAAGTAGGCTTTGCACCAGAGAAGGAGGCGTTAGCAATGCAGAGACTGGAGGGAGGGAAGAGGGTGACGTGAGCTCTGCAGAGAGTGTCAGGAGAGCAGATCAGGATCCCAGCCCTTCTCCTGAGGGTACTCGAGCCTCACTTGAGACAAATTCTTAAGATAATCATAAAAATCCATAGCAACTTTGTTGGTGTTGAGGTTTACACTGAGATTCCAAATCAAGAGGCTGGGCAGGTGAAACGGGTTTGGATTTCCTTCACAGAACGTGTAAAAGAATGTGAGGATTCCTGGTCAAAGTCAAGAGCTTGCCGCTGCCTGCTCATCGGCTCTGCTCACACCTATTCCACCCAGCGCTTCTATAATAGGAAATGAGGCCAAAATGCATCTCCAGCATCATTCACATCCATAATGTTTTCCAGAACAAACTGTTTCACAAGGGTCTGTGACAGTGTTTGTTTTGTTTATTCTCTGATGGAGGAGAGAAACTGAGGCCAAAAGATGAGTTGGCATTTCCAAGCCTTTCACGCATGTCTGGGGCCAAGAAGATGAAAATGCACCTACACCTCAAGTCAATTCTGTATCAGTGTATCAGCACAAGAAAGAATAAGACGCTTTTGAGAGTCTGTGACAAGTGGTCTGAGTCATGAGATCTGGTTTGCACAATTAAATGAAGGAAACAGCCAAAGGCCTCTGCTATGCAGCTCCTCCAATATGGGCTTCCTGGACAGCACTGCAGCCCTGGGGAGACAGACACTCACAGGACAATTCTCTCAGCTGGAAACTGGAAGGGCCTGTGTGTGTAGCCTCAGGCAAGTGACCTCAGAAAGTAGGAGTGAGGTCCTGGGGAAGTTGAGGCTGACAAGAAGGAAAAGTCAACTTTGGGAAGCGTTATTAGGCTGGTCATGGCCACAAGCAAGCAGCAGGGACTCCAGCTGGCCAGCATCCCATGAGAAGCCAAGTGGAATGCCGGCCAGAAGCATCCCCAGGGGAGCACAAGTGGGGGAAGCACGTACCCTGCCCTCAGGGCTTGGGACTTGCCCTGAGCAGTGACTTTGTGTCACTGTGGCCTGCACACACACGTGGTGCCTCCCAAGAGCCGAAATCAAAATTCTGTGTCAATGCCAAGTGCTTCTCAGCCAAGGGTATCATTCCCCATGGCCACAGCAGGGATGGCAGGTGAGACAAGAGGAACCTAAACCTGGGGGCCCCCAAATTCATCACCCAACAAATCTTTTCTTTCTTCTTAAAAACACACATACTCATCATTCTGGAAGATGCCCTGACATTCCAAGTTTGGCCTGCACACTCTGTTCTCCCACTGGCCCTCCCATCCCTACCACGGTCCATCCTCTTTGCTGCTTCCTGTCCAACAGAAGGGAGCAGGAACCTGCCTGCCAGTTGTGTCTCCTGAAGCAGCTCCGGCCAGGCTCCTCTCCCCTCTACCTATAAGGCCCGATGTTCAGATGTCAAAGATCTGACTTTTTATAGTTGCAAAGAGCCATGCAGAATCACTGTTTTGGGGATTGCTGTCCTTGCAGCTGTAACGTTGATGCCTTTCCATTCATTTCCTCTAACTTCCAAGGGCTGGAGTAGCAATGCCCTTTCCCTCTTTTGCATGTGTGCCGGATGGGAGTTTCAGATGATGTTTACCTGCTAGAGGTGGAGTGGAGGCTTCCCAAAGCAACAGGATGTGCCCACTTAAAGACCACATGGTGACAGGGACTGAGAGAACAGAGTGTCTTTCCTAAGAGGCAGTGTCTCTCAGGGACTGAGCCAATCAGAGCGCCCGCAAAGCCTGCGTGCCCTAAGGACCATGATTTAACCTCCTTGGGTTCCATTCGATTGTGATTGAGACCCTTTTCCTAATTGTGCCTGTGGTGCCTGGTTCACAATCAGTGCTCAGTTCGTGGTGAACTCGCCTTCATCCCCCAAATGTGAAAGTCTCCAGCTTCCCATTTCCCTTCCACCTCACTCTAAGTCCTTAAATTGGGTGAGCATTAATATTGCTGCCAGGAGCATTTTCAGAGCACTTTACATGTAAAGCGCTTTTTCCTTCTCAAATAGTTCTCGGCCCTTTCTTCAGAATAGATATTAAAAACATCTCATTGGACACATTCCTTTCTGCAGAGGATACATCATGAATGTGGTTGGAGAAGGCAGGGTCATAATTCAGAGAATTCACGGTTGATTTTCCTTACCTTCCAGCTCTTTTGCTGTCAAGTCCGGAGCCCCAGGAAGTGCTGCCAAACTACCCCTTGCTTTTCCCTCCAAGAGCAGGGCAGAATAAATTGCTATCTTGTTTGGTTTTGTTTCCCATATTCAAGGCCTCCCAGGCCCTGGAACCGAGGCTGCTGGCATTTTAATTAATGTTAATCACTGGGCTGACCCCACCCTGCTGAGTCTGAGTAAGGGAAATAAACGGGCAAACTCCGACTGAACAAAGCAATGTGTGGAATGGTACCCTCTGGAAAAGCTGACCTCTCTGACTGCTGGCCGGCTCTCTAACCAGGCCCACACTCCTTCCCCAGATCCCCCAATTTTGAATTTTTTAGTTCAAATAGAAATCATTTGCAGGGGTAATGAGGGGCAGGGGACAGCGGGTAGATTTTTTCCTTTAATACAAAAATGATTCTGGGGTCTCAGAATCGGAATCTCCACTTTCTCATTACTAGGAGCATTTTTACTCTGAGATCAAGACAACCAGAATGTGTCCAACCATGACTTTACAACAACAGAAAAGATACAAAGCAAATGCCTTCAAATACCTGGAATCTGGCCTTGAAATCAACCTGGCATTTAAATCGACATGTATCCCAGTTGGGTCAAAACATAGTCAAGGTTTCCCCCAGAGATACTGTGTTTTTTCTTTTCAAGTAAGTTTTTATTTTCCCCCCAACCTTTACGGCTTAAGTATTTTATCCAGTTTAAACGAAGGGGATTTAAATTGCTATTTTAGTGGAAGAGGCTTGATTAAAACCTGTGTCCTCATCAAATTATTGGACAGTGGGCTCTGTTTACATTAGTGTCAACCTTAATTTAAATTCCGCATAACTATATTTGCTTCGCTAAATGCATTCACCAGGAACACACCACAAATTACTTTGCATTATGAGCAGAGTCTCTTTGTCTATTGCAAAGTGTTTTGAAATTAGCACCATAAGTAACTAGCTGTAAGTGTCACTCCATCTCCTTAATGCCTCATTAATCAAAGTCCATGGCAGCTGGTGTGATGTCCAAGCCCCTCACATATAAGATCAGTATCATTTGCTCCTTGCATTTGAGCACGGTCTTTAAACTTGATTTGTTATCTGTGCATTTGCCCCTGTGGCAGCTCCTCCTTCAGTGGCCTCCCAACACGTGGGGTTTTGCGTGGATACCAGTTGCATGTGTACTCTTTTTAGGAATTGGAAATAAAAACCCATTTCCCCATGTTGTGGAAATGCATAGCCTCAAAGGCAAGAAATTCTTTTAATGGAAGAAGAGTTCCACCTATTTCCCTGAGTTATGCACAGTGGTTCCCCATGATTTGCAGATTTGTGCAAAATTCCACAATGGAAAAATTTCCCTGGACAAGTTCTTCTCTACATGGAGAATTAGATAAAAGACTTACATTTACCCAGGCAGACTACAATTTCCATCTTGGCCTCAGTTCCACCCCCAAAAAAATATACATTTAGTCTAAGCACCCAATTAGGAAAAAAATATATTAGTTCCCTTACTATGTGATATGAATTATTCTGTATTAAATACGAAATTTTAGAATTTATGCTTGCAAAAGAAATACAGAACAATTTATACTTAAGAATTTTATTACATGTACACACAAAATCATAGCAAAATTTGACATGCTTTATAGGATTTTTTTTTTGTCTTTTCATGGTGCTATCGAATATTTGCAAATGCCTAAATGGAACCCTTTCTTCATTCTCCACACCTTTTCCCTGCATCACACACAAGTCCGAACACACACACACACACGCACGCACACCCCTATATACATTCATCCTTTTAATCAAAGATAATACTCACTGGCGTTAAAACTAACAGCTCTACTGGACAATGGCTTCGTGGACATGTTCGAGGCTGTCTTAAGTCTGGTGTGGGCACAGGCACATCGGATGTGATTTCCCTGCAGGGAAGCCCTCTCTGTGGCTGTGGCGGACACTTGCGGTCCCTCGCCTGCCAGCGCTGAGCTCAGCCTCACAGTGAGCCGAGATGAACAGGTGCTCTCTTCTCTGGCGGTGGCACGTGAGGTCCGTCTTTGCAGAGCAGTGTCTCAATGGGACGCCTTTAGCTTCGTGGCCTTTCCTTCTGACCACCCAGCAGGAAAAATATGTGAAAGTGTTTTTTTTTTGTTTTTTTTTCCCTGCCAGTTTTGTCAGTAAGATAAAATACAAAAACCAAAAACCAAAAAAAAAAAAAAAAAAAAAAAAACACACACACACAGCATTTAAACTTTGTATTTCCCACAGGTGGGCTTCTGAAATGTTTAATGCATTCATAGTAAACCATTAGTTTTCTTTGGAATTAACCTTTTTGCCTTTTCACCTTATAAAACAATTCAAACTAAATGACCACATTACAATAGAATTAAGCATTGTAGCCGGGTTCCCAAAATCAGCATCAGTGGAAAAACCCATTGAGTCGGAACGCTCCCCAACAGTGCAAACCTGTGTCAGCTTTTGACTTTCATATCAACTTAATGTAAATGTAGTTTATATCATTATCACATCTACTTTCTCTTATGCTTAAAACAGGCTCCAATTTTTAAAAAGCAGATGTAAAGATATTTCGATTATGTGTTGACATTTATTTCTATTGTAGGCGTAATCTAAGGCAATTATAAAAGTACCTGGTATGTCCCATCTCCAGTTCAACCTGCTTTTACCCTGAGTCCAGCAACCTTTATTCATCAGGGTTCTGAACAAAATAAGTGTGGAAAGGAGAAATCCAAAATGATATTCAGAAGTGGCAAATCAGAGCTGAACACAATTTTAAAATTGACAATGTAAAACTTTTGCCTCTTTTCAGCAGCCAGAAGAAGTCTGATAATTTAAAGCAAAATCTCTGCCCCCAAACCCCCTTTCCCTGCACTCCATGAACACCTCTCCCCGTTTTCCTCTAAAGGCAACATTTTGGCTTGGCAACCAATACACATCACTGAACTCTTCCATTTAAATGCCCAACAAAAATTGCATCTCATCACAGCTTATGAAAAGAAAAGAAAAGAAAGAGAAAGAAAGAGAGAGAAAAAGAGAAAGCAAGAAAGCAAGCAAGCAGGAAAGAAAGAGAAATGAAGGAAGGAGGGAGGGAGGGAGGGAGGAAGGAAGGAAGGAAGGAAGGAAGGAAGGAAGGAAGGAAGGGAGGAGAAAAGAAAGAAGAAAGAAACCGCAAATCAGACATAGGCAATGGCAATGTCCTATATGCCTGCCCCATCTGTTCTTTCATTCTCTCCCTCACCAACCTTTTATAAAATAAAAGAAAGCCAAGCATAATTTGTTACAGTAAAGGCACCCCGAGATTTAGGGGGATAAGCACGGTCTTACTTGTTAGCTGCAATGCTGCAGCTGTGCTCTTATCTGGCCAAAGGAGACAGGGGACAACAAAAGATCCTAAAGAAGGGACGGTGGACGCATGGGAAAACCACTACCCCAGCATTGTGGTGCCCTTCTGCTGAGCAAATAGTTCAAACTGTTCATTCCCATCTTCTATTCTCTCCCTGGTACATTGTTTGTGCCCTTGCATTTCATTCTGCAAGGAAGGTTGCTCTCTGGGCCTATAAGCAAACAGTCCAGAAAAGGGCTAGCCATCCTCTTCTCTTCCCCGGAGAACTAGCATTTTTATTTCGGCTCCAAGCTGTCAAAGATCTGGAGAGTTTATGTCAGTGTCCTGAATTAATTGCTTTAAGCTGGAGCAAGCTCCGTGGGCTACCAAATGTCCAAAAGATGTTTATTAATAACATTTCCTCCAGGACTGTGGCTCCAAGCTGTCTCCGAGTGGCAGCTTTTCTGTGAGGCGGTGCCACCCTCTCACCCCTGGCCTCTTAGTGCTTAAGGAGGGGGGTTGTCTCTTTCAGTCATCGTGACAAAATTTAGAATTGCCTGGGGTGAAATAAATATCCACCTATGTCACAGGATGTGCATGGCGGATATCTTTGGCTTGACCCAGAAAGAGTTACAGAAGCCCCGTGTGCAACCTACAAGAGGGCTGGGGGACAAAAACAGCAGCCAGGACCCCCCTCTGTGAAAGTTCATTTAACCAATACAATTAGCAAAAGGAGCAGGAGAAATCGAAGCTTCAGCTTCTCCGCCCCATCTCCTCCTCCAAAAGAAAATTCAGTGAGGCTGACAACACAATGCATTTTGAAGTTTTCCTGGTACAAAAAAAAAAAAAGCCTCTTTAATAGAATGAAATAATAAACCAATTTATATACCGATATAAGACTAGGATCGTGAGTGCCATTGTGTAATTTTCCACTTGACTTTTCATTATCTACCTGAACAAAATCAATCTATATGTATGGGATCAACATACAATTCCAGAGATAAAAGCCGAAAATAAATGCGCTTTGCATATCCTGGAGATAAAAGACACAATTCTTGGTGCTGCCTTTTCCTCTCCAGCAGATGCATTTATAAAATAAATTGTTGTGTCAAGGAAAAAGCGAGACGGAGCAGTGTATCTTGAGTGTTGACTCCTTTGCTGGAAATATTGATCCTGCAAATGAACAGTGGTTAATAAGTACCCTGCAGACGATATCAGGTCTTTTGCCCTAGTTTACCCAGAGTGCAGTCTGGGTCAATGTTTCTCCCAACCAAAGCTCCCAACCTCCATAAAAAAAAAAAAAAAAAAAAAAAAAAAAAAAAAAAAAGACTTCCCCTATTAGCATGGATTTAAAGCTGAGGACTTCAAGGGTTTTTTAAAGCCACTCTACAGAGATAAAGCACATTGAAAATTCACATTATATTAGAAAACCCCATGCAGCAAATGCCCAGCTTGTGAAGCACAGAGCCCTCAAAAGGGAAGGAGAGATGGCTCCATGCACTTTAGGGTTGACATTTATTACTTTAAACAGGTTGGTTTCCATTCCTTGTATGACCTTCTTTGCTCCAATAATTAGCAATGGCACTAAAAGTAGTAAGACTCTCTCCACACCGGCCATGTCATGGGTCCTCCCTAGCTCCCTTTATTGTGGAATATGTCACCAAATCTGTGTGAATCTGTGTGACCTGGTGGGCAGATGGTGGGGCATTGTTGAGGGTGCCCTGGCTGTTTGTGTGTCCTGTTGTGTTCAGGGCTCTTTGAAGACAGTTCACCCACTCTACCCTCCCAGGGTGGGCTCATTTTGGTTGCTAGTCACCTTCCTGTAAGGCAGGAGTTCATTCCCAATGTTGTATAGATCAGCCAAGAGAGGCCCACAACGCATGGGACCCTCTTTCACTCCAAAGAATCACTCTGAGTTTGTGGGTATTTTCTGGTCATAGAAAGAGATTTCCAAAAATTATCTACTCTTCATTGTTAATTCATTACAAGCTTCAGCGACCTCAGGGAAGCTTAGGTATCTACCTTGGCAGTGTGACTGTCACAGCTGCAGTTCTGACGGCAGGACAAATCCACACTTGTATATTCTAGGATCTTTGCATTGACAAATGTTAATGGCCATTGGTCTATTGCTCCAGCACAATTTTGCAATTCCCAATGTTCATGTACCCGCTTCCCATCTCCTGTGCCCTATATCCATGCACAGCACCCATCTGGGCTGTGACTATTGCCTCTTGATTAGCAAGTCTGGTGCTGTGTTCTATTCCTGAGTTTATATTTGTTGAAAACTCTGAGGAAAGTGTCCAGGAGCAATCCGATGCCGTGTCATGGCCTTTGGGGAAGCGCTTGGGAGGGTCAGAGCTCAGCCTGGGGAGCAGCTCACATGCTTTTAGACACAGGAGACCCTTTGGACAATTAGTGTGCTTAATTCATCTCATCTTTTCATTCCAGTAGCTGTCAATAAGCAAATCTAGAGAAAATGTAAGAATGTGGTCAAGAAGAGTTATGCAGTCATTAGATTTTTGTTTAAAAAGAGAACACCATTCTGAAGGCATGTTTTAAAAGGGCCTTATGTTCTCATGACAAATAATGCCTGGAACGGCTACAGTTTTCAGCCTTGGTGAACTCCAGGCTTATTTGATCCATGTTTTAATTACTCTGTGATTCAATTCTGCGTCATAGGGAACTGGTACAGTGACATAAGAGCTTCAGCCAGCGTGAAGGAGCTTTGTGCCCCGTGGGTCCCTGAGGAAAGACAACATACCAGAACAGGGTGTTATTTCCACAGAGAAACCTGCTCAGGGTGGAAAAGGTCTTGGTAAGAGGCCTCAGAACCATCTTTTCAGGCTAGAACAGTGTTCCAAGCCCAGGCAGAATCCCGACACAGTGGCACACAGCCCATGTTGATGAAATACATATTTACTAAACAGAAGAAAGTGAGTTTTTCAAAAAGGTATTATTATAACATATTTAGTGACCACTACTTAGTTGGATTATCTTGATGCCATTTCCAAGGGGAGGAAAAATGGACAGTAAGAAGTCCGGTAAATTTATGTAGATGTACATGTTACAATAAATACAATCTGACAGAAAGTTATCAACTTTTTCATTTTAAAAACTGTGCATCAACAGTTCAGATCTTTACAAAAAGAGATAAAAGGTTTCAAACAATTCAAAGTCCAGTGTGTTCCTTCACATCAGGCTTGATGGAGAACCGAGAAACCCATTTCACAGGTGGACTAAAGTGAGATAGGTATTCCATTTAACCTTTTATCAGACCAGATGGGAATGCTTTCCAACATTGTTTTGATATTGGAGGGAAGGAGTGGGAATGGGAATTGGGCGAAACGTGGTGCTCAGTCAGAATCTCTTGCAAGCCTTCTAGAAGCATTCACTGGAACTTAGTGATGGTAAAATCCCTCCCCTGGGCTTTCTGGATTGCCAACACAGATATCCACTCAGAAGAGGATGAGATCTCGGAATGGGGCCAGAAGAGGACTTTGCTCCTCCCTAAAGACACCACAAACTCCACAGTACTTAACATGTCCTTCAAGTGGTCCCTGATCAAGATAGTTGTTTTTTTTTAAATGGAAAGAAACACGACTGTCATTTATCCATGGTGACAACTTGAAGAGTGAACTAAAATTTTATTTTGAAAGCATGCTGTCACTGCAGAAAAGTTTCTGGATTATAACACTACAGAATGCTATGAGAAACACATATGATTTATTCTGTCTTATAGTCTATCTCAGCTTGTTATAAAATGTTTTAAATGTGGAAAACTAAATGAAACATCTCTAAAACTAAATTAACATTTGACTCATAAGGCATTGCTTAGGGGAATGTAAGAAGGTGGCTAGCCCCCCCTTTCATACATATCCCTGTTTTTCTTAACTTAAAAATGTCTCAAATGTATTTCTTAAATATGTTTTCATTATTTAATAGTGAGAAATATGGACTCTTACTCCTTTTCTCCTACCAGGTTATGGAACTCAAGAGTACATAATGTCAGGGAGGGAAACATTGCTTTTAAAGAAATATGAAAACAGTTGCTCCATTTCATAACGGGGGTTATAACAATATTACGGTAATTTCCTTTAAAATAGCATTTGACATGCTTCAACAGAGGGAGTGTCAGAAGTTCTGTGTTGTATGACTCCCGGCTGCAGCAGCACCAGCTGTGTCATACATGTTGATACAACGTGGGACGCCTAAAAGTCAAGTTAGGTGTTCAAATGTACTTTATTTTCTTTTTCCAGAAATTCTGCAAGATAGAGATGTAAATTCACAACCAAACACAGAAAGGATTGCAGGGTGCGGGGGGCGCAGGTTATGAGAGGGTCCTTCTAAAAGGAACTGTCTGTTCCCTGCAGAAATGACCATGCCTTGTCCCAGGCATCACTTAAAGTTCAGAAGGAGCATGTGCAGCCCAGCACTAAAAAGTGCTTTGCTCTGAACCTCCCATTGCCACTCGCACTTTAAAAGTGATCAGTACTTGCTAAGTATCGACCATTTTTAATAAACCAGAAACAGCATCCCAGAATCTCTGCACACTGACCTGTGAATTGATGAAGCCAAAGAATACTGGTGAAGCCCATTTCTCTCCCTTTGCTTTCCTCAGAGAAAAAAAGGTCAGTAGGAGACACACTGGGAGTTGTTTGCAGTTGTTTTCTTTTAGTGTTGCTTTTCTTTTCTTTGAAAAAAAAGGATAAGCATCCATTTCCAAATAATTTGAAGCGAGATCATTCTAGTTAGTGAAGAATTTCAATGGCAGCTTTCCTAGAAACTCCAGACTGACTCGAACAGCAAATACTGAGATGCGGTTCCATCCCAGTTGTGAGGTTTTCTTTTTCTTTTTGAGTAAATAAATAATTTTAAAAAGCCACAAAAAAAGGGAGACAAATTATTAGGTATTTTGCTTGTCATCAAGGTAACTTTCCATTTATAAAGGCATACTGGCTTTCAAAATGTTTAATGTTACAGTCTTAGCTAAAAGGTCTTGTCATGTCCCCCAAAATGAGCCTGAATTGATGTGAGGTTTTATACAGACTTTAGGTCTGGTGAAGGTAATTTTGTGGAACTATGTGTTATGGTTTGAGGTGAAATTAAACCCTACGCTTGACTCCAGTGTCCATTTCAAGCTCGTTATGATTGCATGTGTTTTTCCTATTTGTACCGGCCTTCTGCAGCCCTGCATGCGCGTACAGATGGTTACATTCTCATACTGGGTACTCGGAGAAGGTCACATGCTTTGCATCAATGGCAATTAGTTCCTTTTTTAAAATGGAAAATGTCATTAAGTTCTTGAATAATTCAAGAGTGGAGGTCACAATACAGTGTCCCTTTTGGGGGTCTTTATGGTGCAAATGGCAAAACAAGGCGATCCTATCAGTAAGAGTAGATCTAAGGTTTACAATGTAGCTCTATTTAGTGTGACAAGAAAATTAAATTACAGGAGGCACTCACTCATTGTCACCCTTTAACAGGCTTGGGAAAATTGTGAATCCCTGTGGGCAAATCACTGACGACGTGTGAGGGGAATAAAAATATTTCATTTTAATCGCCGGTTGTTTCCGTTGCTTGATTTTGAAAACGACAAACATAAACACGTCCCCCACAGTTCTCCTTGGAAATAGGGTCCCGAGTCTCCCAAACACGACCCCAACTTACAGTCTCTGCCCAGAGGCAGGCGGGTTAACCGCTCTGGGGAGCCTGGGTCTGTTTTCTCAGCCATGGTTGAGCTGGTCTTTATCCAGAGGTTCCTGGAAAGGAAAATACAGGGACAGATTTCAAATAAAAATGGGCGTCCACTACTCCGCTCCCCGCCCCCATCGGAGTCAGCTGGAGTGCAGTTATTATGCTTCTAGAATGGAGGGCAGCCCTTCGATTCTATCAGGACTGAGGAGGAGGAAGGGAAGACAGAATGACGCCGAGGCCACCCATTCTTTCTCCTCTCCAGAGGAAAAAGAGTCCGAGCTCCTTTTGAGATCTCGGGTCGGAGATGGTGCCGCTCGGGCTGCAGCGGGATGGACGAGGGTTCGAAGAGGAGAAAGTGCAGGCTGGGGGAGCAAAACGAAAATCCTGAGGTCACTGAATGACAAGGAAATGTCGCCAGGGCCGTGCCAGCACGTCCTACCCGCGGCTGGCGTCCCCAGCGTCCCGCCCCCCATCCTAGGCCCCTCGGCTGTCCCCCGCTAAGGACTGGTGGGCGTGGCCACCTGGGTCGGTCCCCCACCGCAGCGGTGTCGCGCTCCCAGCCTTGACCCGAGGGCGTCTGCCTGTTCGCCCCGCGGGCTCTCCCGAACGGGGCCGACCTTGGCACCTGCTGGAGAAACCGGGCCTCGCCTGTGCTCCGGGAGGATGGAGAGCGATGGGGAGGGCGAGAGAGCAATACAGCTGACAGAGCCCACCGCGACAGGGTGGGACTGGCCGGGTCCCGCGAGGTCGGCTGCCTAGAGTCGGTTCCCTGCGCTCTGGAACTTGTGGGGAAAAGCAAGAATGACCGTCCCTCTGCCTCGCGCTCTTTGCGACCTCCCATCACCCACAAGTGACATTTAGCAGGCGTTTTCCTTTCGTGTCCTCCTCCACTAAGACCCTTGGAAGTCCCATGTCAGCTAAACGAGCGTTGAGGGGAGCAAGGAGAAGCCCCCGGAGGGCCAACCCGGGTTCCGCGTTCCGAGCAACTCGCCAGCCGGAGCTCGCCAGGCCGGGAAAGCCCGACGGACCCGCCGGGACCCGGGGGCTCGGCCGGCTGCTCTGCGGACCCCGGGCCCGACCAGCGCACCCGTGCTCCCGAGCGGCCCCGGCTGCCTGTCCCCGGGGATCCCGGCACCCGCCGCCTTCCCGGAGCCGGAGCACCCGCTGCGGCTCCCGCTCCAGCAGCACGAACCCGAGGGAGGCTGCTCCGAAGGTCCCCGGGCCACTCGCGGGGAGCCCGAGCCAGGCCGTCAGCCTGCGGCTAGGGCTCACCCAGTACTTAGGAAAGGGGGTGCTGCTTTATTTCGGAAGCAGGTCGGACTCGGTGAACACCTAGAGGAGGGAGGCATTTAACTTTTACACACACACACACACACACACACACACACACACACACACATTCCAACGTGATTTGTCCTAGGGAGGATGATTTGTGCCTCAACTTTGGTAAATTTCCTACTTGAATTAAAGAACGAGGTTCGTGCCTCGGATGGGGGCGGGGAGAACAGTGAGGGGGCAGTTTAGATGTTTTTCCTTTTCTAAATGATTCAATTTAAGCAAACACTTGGGGGCTTCAGGCCGCTGTAATTCCAAAGACAATTTTCCTTGGTTTTAATTTGATTTGCATTTTTTCAACTTTGATAATATTCAATTTCATGGCTGAATACACATGTAAACACCGTTAGGTCGTGTTTTTCGTCCCTTGCACCAAACAGAATTTCGCTTGTCTCGGTGCCACGGGAGGTTTCACCCCGCGTCCTCAAAATATCTGCAAGTTTCTCTTAAATTATTTTTCAAAACTTAGCCTGGCAAGTTGCCTGAGCTTCAGAGGTGGCGAACTGCAATAGATGTAAACTACTAAACTGGCCAAGGTGTGGGAAGGCCTGCACAGACCCTGAAAAACAAAGGCAGTAAAGGAAACAAATTCCTATTTGATACAGAATCACTTCTATTTTTACCCAGAATTATTTTTCCATATTGTATTAATAGTTTTAAACAATCCAAAAATAACAAATAAATTATCTTCTCCCAGAAATGTTTTTAATGTGGATTTCATTGCTAGAAAGACAAACATCGAGAAATATAAAGAGATCATCTTTAAAAGGAGAGGTTTATTTGCCACTATTAAGCTCTTTTATCAAACGTAAAATGTAGAAGAAAATGCAAGGCGAAATTTGGAAATAAGCGTTAGTCCTATCAAAGCTGATATTCAACAAACTAGCACTGCCAATGACTATGGAAGTAGGGTGATGTGACCTGCGTGTGAGAAGTCAGGACAAAACTGTAGTGCGAGAATATGACACGGTGTTTCATCCTCAGGACACAAGCTAGGCATTTCACGAAGAAATACTTGGCACCTAATAAATGAAGCAAAACTCCAAATACGTTTTATACTCTCTTTACAAAACTGTGCTGGAAAAGGCAAGGACATGCTTTTTTGGTTTGTCCAAGAATACTTTATAAAATAAAATGGCTGTCTAATTTCCAGAGCTACCCTTCATTTAGACATATATATGTAGAGATATATATCTGCTTGCTATAGACTAATGTGGTACACTCGATACTGTATTTCTACATTAGATACAATATTTCTATCTTAAATAGAAATACAATAGAAAACCTAGATACAACATTTCTATCTTAAATCCTAAGAATTTGCAAATTACAATGCTTGTTTTATTTTAAAAATCCTAAAAAATGAAACAGATCTGTGAAACTTCTAAATCCTAAAAAATAAAATAGATCTGTGAGACTTCTTAAAAGGCTTTAGGCTCCAGTCTAGCAGATAACAGGTAACTGTATTTTTAGTTGAGGTGATCTAATTTGAAAGATATCTTTTATCAAGTGAAAGGCATTTAGGCAAACAAGAAAAGAATTCCATTTGAAATACAACAGCCTTTGAAAGAGAAAGTCCCTTAATTTAAAAAAAAAAAAAAAAAAAAAAAAAAAACACGTTCGTGGCAGGCTGACTGTCCAATGTCTTCAGGAAAACTATTCTTTATCATTTGGCTTAAAAAAAAAAGCGTTATTTAATTTAAGTTACTATTGTTTAGGATTTGCACTAAGCTCTTCTGTTGTTTTGGAAGACTGGCAATTATGCCTACTTTATTTTACACAAATAGATGGCAGAGTACGCACGCTCCACACAATTGCTTCACAGCAAACCCGTTCTTACAGACAGAGCTAATGAGGGGGGCTAATTATAACACACAATCTATTCAGAGAATGCAGACTGGGGACAATGGAGTACATCTTTCCCTTTTTCTATTAGTAATTGAGGAGTAAATGGGGATCTTGTAAGGACCTTAGAAGTTTGATCATCAGTGAGCGAGTTTGCCATTTTAATTTGCTTTCACCTCCAAAACAGATCTATATTGAGACAGGGCTGCCTCAGCCAGAAGCAGAGCTGCTGCATCACAGACAGAATCTGCCCTCCCTCCACCTTCAACTTTATTCCAATGGCTCTGAGCTACCACGAGAACAGGGGCTGGTGTGGAGGAAGGGAGGCAAAGGAGGAATGGTTGGGGAAGTCTCTGGAAAGCATTCTAGCCAGGTGGGACTTCCAGATGTGGCAGGGTTGGGGGCTTGGGAACTTGGGAGGGTATGCACCTTGGGAGAGTCATGAATCCTGGGAAGAAGGCACAGCACCCACCTTTACCCCTGGAAGGTGCCCAGCAGCTGGGCGTGGGGAGACAATTTGCTAAGAGTGTCATACAGGGACAGTGATCTGCCTGTTCTTCCATGATGACCAGGAGCCCAGAGGCCTGGGCCTGAGGAAGGGAGGGGGAGTGTGTATGTGTGTGTGTGTGTGTGTGTGTGTGTGTTTGTGTGGTGTGAGAAAGAGAGAGAGAGGAGGGAGGGAGGAGAGAGACTGCTGAATGCAAAGGAGAAATTGTGCAGTTACTTTTAGTTGTTTACAGAGCAAGGGCAAAATCTAAACAGCGCTTGCTGCAATCAATGAAGGGATCGCCTCGGTTTCCAGAGTTGAGCTCCCTAAATGAGCCTGGCATTCTGATAACTGCAGGTGAACACCTGAGATCAACTCCCTCCCACTGCTCCATGCTGGGAAGAGATAGGGACATGTTTGTTCGTGAGCTCTGGGAAGGGAGAGGCATGAGGGGGATTTAATTGTCTGCCTGGGTGAATCGAAGTGTCCTTTAAAGCAAAGAAATCAAGAGAGATTGCCCTTTAATTGGTAACCTCTGCTGATGGGGAGAGGTAGTAATTAAAATGGGAAGAGGACAAAATACAGATTGGCTACCCCTTCCCCCTCTGTCTCGCCCCCGTAAACAGTCCCCAAAATTGTATTCTCCTCTGCTCTGACCATCTTTACCAGGCTCAGTACACAACCTGGTTGTGGGTAGCTGTGTCGTTCTCCGGCCCCACCTTAGTCTAACACTCAGTTATCCAGTTTGGAGAGAGAATACGATTTTATCTTAAACCCTGTTCACTTCGAAGAGTTGGCCATCCACATGCCAACAGCATGAGGAGCTGGCCTTAGAATCCAATTGTCTTAGTGTCTCTAAAATGCCAAAATAGAAGATGCTAAATCTGCAGGGAATCCCACACCACTAAAAACAGACAGGCCAGGTAACTAAACTTCCCAGATATTGAAAACTAAAGGAGACCTCCATGCCAAGCCTGAGCCCTGATTTGAGGAGGGCCAGTGCTGAGTTCCACTCTGTGTTCCCAGAGCCTGGCACGAGCAGATACTCAGCCACTGTTCTGTGTACACTCAGATGCACTCTGCTGGAGTGGCGCTCTTCTCTTAGTCTACAGGCCTACTGAGTGCTGGGCCAAGTCCTCCCTCCCTGAGGGCTGCAGGCTGACCTGCCTAGGCCAGCATCCTATTCAGGGGCAAATCCCAGAGCAGGTGTTTATGGAGATCTGCATGGATACATATGTGAGGGGTGGGAGGGGGAGGCGTGTCATGGGGGCTGGGTGCCAGGGCTTGCTGGGGACCAGCTGTGGGTGGCATATGCATTCCAGCTATGCTGTCACCTGTGTTGTCAGGCCACCAGGTGCAGGTCAGGGGGAGGTCAGAGGCAAGAGCCTCTCAGGACATTCCTAGCCCCTGCTCCCAGAACCCCCTGGTAGGGAATAAGGCAGAAGGCTGTAGCTCATCAATTGGCTATGTGGATTATTTCAACCTTATATGTCAGCCTTTGGTCGCTGCACCTGACATTTCTCTCTTCTCTGGCATTTTTTCTTTCCTTCTAATCACAATGCAGGAGCCTGCTCGATGCCTCCCACTTTCCACTACTGGCTAGCTGGCCCTGGAAGCTTCAGTGAGGAGAAAATCGTGGTCCAGGTCTGAATGAACTTCTGGCCAACTTTGAGGGACCATGGCCACATAAGAACTCTAACTGTGTTACCCTAGAAGAGAACATGAGAATCCAGCCTGATCGCAGACATCACTCATCCTCACCTCTTCTAGTGGGGTCTGCGCCATCCTTCGGGGGGTGCTGAAGCTGGCTCTTCTGAGATCTTCCAGCATCTTTCCAGCCTCCCCCTGACACTTCAGTTGTCCCTAATACCAGCAGCAGCTCACTTTCCAGACTCTGGAGTTCTGATGAAGGCAGCCCTCCTACTTGACTGAAATGGGACTTGTCTGTGCCCCAGCGTCCTGAGAAGACAGAATAAGCTGAGGGAATGTGAGCTGAAGGACACGAGCTTAAAGCCGGGCTGTGAAATTGGAGCAAGTTCCCTAACTTCTCTCCGCCCCAAGACAATACCTGTAAATGTTGATTTCCACCAGCAGGTCAAGGGGAAGCTTAAAAGAGATCCTATGTATGAGGATCCCTTGAATGGTTCCTAGCACCTAGAAGAATCCCACTCAGTGGTGATTGGATGGAATAGTTTCCATTCAAAATAAGAGAGGGCAGGACGTGGGAAGGCCCCTTAAAACACTAAAATGGTAAAACAAACAAACAAACAAAAAAACAATTTCTGCCAACAAATTGACTCACTTTTCTGGAGAAAAAGTCTATCTTTTCTAGAGAGAGAATTTTCTCAGCTAGCAGGGCATCGATTTTTTGAAGTTACAACTTATTTCTTGGTGTGAACTGCCCTGATTAATGTAGCTTAGAATCACAGAACAAATGAAAAATATATAGTGAAATTGATCTCCTTTATTTGAAATTTAGAAGGAATTTTTGGAGGTAATGCAAGCAAAACGCTTAAGCAGAGCTGTATATTTTATACCGAAGGGTGCACATGTTGACATCCTAACTTTTTCGCTAAAGATTCTTCTGACTTTCATACGAAGCTCTCTATAACCCAGCTCCTGCCCTGGCTGACACCTCACCCCATTCCTTCACAGAAAACGTCATATAATCATAGTCAGTCCTCCTCAATTCTCCAGCTGTCTACCTCAGGCCTTAGTGCCCTCCAAGCTATCTCCTCCAAATACTTCCAAAATTGTTCTATGTTTTCAAGTAAAGCACTTTTAACATCCATGAATTAAAGTTAGGAGTTATATACATCCTTTCAGTAAGCAAAGATTTCCCAACAAAATTCAATATATAATTACTTCTGCTTTGTAAAAATAGAAGAAATAACGAATTGAGATTATATTTTTCATGAAATATCAAGTCAAAATTCACATGCATGTAATCTTATTTTTATTTGCTCAGATCATTACCAAAACTAGTTCAAAAACATCCCTGCTTATTTCTGGACCTGTGTTTTATTCTTTTCAGATAAATGAAACAATGGGAAAGCTGATTTCCTTATTTAAAAAAATAAGGGCCCAGCCATTTAAGGAAGCAGAGATTGAGCCACATAAACAAGTAGAACTAAAAAACAGCAAATAATTCACATTACAAAACTATAATGTGCATTGCACGCCAGTATTTTTCCCTTGCACATCCGTTTGTGATGCTGAAGTTTTCTCTCTCAATAAATTTAATGATATTTAAGTCAAGAAAGTATAGTATTGCCAGCATCATCTCCTGACACTGCAGGGAATATTGCTGCTTCTAATTCACAAGACAGCGTTAAACCCCAGGTGCTGGCCCTGGTGGGAAGTGAGACCTCTAGTTTTGCATGAATGAATGTAACTTAATTTGTTGCTTCTTTTTGCACTCCTAGCCATCACTTGTGTTATCTTACAGTGAAATATCACCCCTCCTTTGGAGAGAGAGAGAAGACAAGTAAGTCAATGTTTTTTAATGTGAACCTGGTGGGGGGGGGAGCGGTGACAATGACATCTGACCCGTCCCTGCGAATGTTGGCAGTGAGCTCAGAGCTCTGACAAACAGCAACTAATGTAAAAAATAAGCACGTTTTGTGAAAGTATGCTTGTAAAAGCATTCCTGTCCTCTCTACGCTTTCATGAGTGGTACTTTTAGCACAAGGTGGCAGCTTCTTCTGCAGAGGATACAAATGACCTGGAATAGGCCCCAAGGGTGCAGGGGCTGAGGGGGAGGGGAGAACGGGCATCACCTCCAGTCTAGCAAGAGGGACTGCAACGGAATTACAGCTTGTAAAATAAGCCTCCATCAGTCTCCCAGGAGACAGCCGGCCTCAACTTGGGTGTTCCCCGCTTGTTAGCCTCAGTCATAATTGGTCTCTCCTCCCATCCCACGTTGTTGGTTTTCTGTGTGTGGCTTTTGGTGTGAGCGTGTTAGGTCATCAACAGATACAATGGCGGGAGGGGGTGAAGGGGGACACACATGATTGTTTTAGAGAAGAAAGGAGAAAAGGGATAAGAGAGTGGGCAGGAAGGCTGTGAACAGAATGGGGAAGGTGGCCCAGGATTTAGGCTTCCGAAGCACCCCCTGGAGTGCTCCAGGGTAGGGGACTCTCTGGGAGTTTTGTTAAAGGGAGAAGAGGCCTGCCCAGAGCTGGGGACCCTGCTGAGCTCTGCTGGGGACATTCATCCATTCTACACTATTTTTGTTTGCTTGTCTCTGGGGGTGCCTGTAACATCCTGCCCACATCCGGTGCCTCTCATCAAAAAAGAATTTTTCAAAAAATCCCAATCAGGATGATTTGCTCTAGAAAGGCTGTGTGTGTGGAGCTGAAGACCTAAAGAACAGCCCAGGACCCGGGACAGGGGGCGGGGTGGGGGGGAGGCAGGGTGCTGGTCACAGGTCTTCATCCTTTTTTTAATCTATTGTTAAAGTAGTTTCTCACTGTCTTGTCCCTCCATCCCCCACCTCCTTTTACCTTTGCTTAGAGAAAAGCCAGTCCTAGGGACAGAGGCTACAGTAAATTTCTTATTTGAAGTTGGGTATAAAGCCCAGAGTGGAGATATCTTTGCATTTAGCGAAGGTAGAAGATACAATGCATTGTTTTCGCTCAGAAGGGAAGAGATAAGATCCCCAGACCCTTGAATCTTTATTTACCGTAAAAAAGAACATTTAACTGGGGAAGGAAACAGCAAGAAGTGTAATTAAGTCAAGTTGCAAACTTTGGGGATTTGATTTTTTTTTTTCTTCTGTTTGTGTGTTTTCAAGTTTTACATTTTACTTCCCAAGCCCTGGCTGGCCTGGTTGCCATGGTGCTGTTGCCAGGGCTGGTGTCCTCGCTGTCCCTGACCCAGCAAAGCATTTCAGGTCTGAAACCTTGGGACAGCAAATTGGGTCTAATGGCACTACGGTGTGCATGGGGGTGGAGGTGATCTATTCTGTATGTCAGGACTTGATGCCTACAACTTTGCAGACATTAGCCAAAACCAACTCCTGGCAACTCCAGGGCCATGGTGTTTGGGGGGAAAACGTTTCCTTTCCTGCCGTCTCTTGCAAGGTGAAGGTGCATAGTCAGAAAAGGCCTTGCTGCTTTTCTGAAACATTCCTGGTGTCTGCACATTCCAGATCTCATCTCGGCCACCCCTCCCTCCAAGCCAGGGCCACCACAAGTGTGTAGTAGTCTGCACTCCCCCTAAGAAAACGCGTTGCCCCCCAGGTAACTTAAGGTACCTCCTCGGGCTAACGCCTTCTGCTACACCCTGTTGAGCCTTATCTCTCGCTTCTCTCCGCCCGACTCCCACGTTAAAAGGCCCCTAAAGCATTGAGGAGTGGCTTCTCTTTATGAAGCCGGGGAGAAGGCGGGCGATAAAGATCGGGCGTTTAAATTGGCCATTTGGAAGATTACATCTCTTCAGCGAGGGTCTTTCTTTCAAAACTCGCATTGAATTGAGGGTCGTGGCTACTCCGTACACAGCTTTCAAAGGCAAGGCACCTTTTAACTCGGCCGTGGAGTGGCCTGGGAGAGGGGACCCGGAGCCATCAGAGGCCCGAGGGAAGGCCGTGGGGAGACACCCGTCTAATGACAAGTAATTGACGGATTCGACGCCGCGCATTACCAGCGGAACTGGAGGCATTAATTATTTAAAAACGATTAGCCTTGCCGTGTGTCCTGCAGGCGTTCCATCTTGTTCAGGGAAGATAAGCAGCCACGCGAGGCGAGCCGTGACTCGGAGGGCTGCGGGCGCGCTCCCCAGCAGGCTTCGGGTGCGGTGGACACGGGCGCACAGCCCAAGGCACCGGGGAAGAAGAGGAGGGACCACTCAGGTTCCCCACACAGGAACGTGACCACATAACACTGACTGGGCTAAACAACGAAACCGATTTCTGCCCACCTTGGGTTCGAAGTCTAGTTACTGCGGCGCAGATGGGAAAAGCTTTCCAGTAGTGGGTAGCGGGCAATTTCAATGTGCCAATTCCCGGTCGCGTCAGGCCAAAGACCCAGAGTAATAGATCCTGGCACGGGCCTCTCACAGTGCCTGCTACCCAGGTGTTTAAGGCAAATACCCCAGGGAGAATGTGGATCTGTCGCGGGGGTGGGGATGGGGGGGGGTGACCTGGTAGACACCTGCGGAAATACACCTTTATCATACCCCACCCTCGAAAACCGAGAGTCCTGAGGTTTCAAGGGGCAGCAGCAGAACCACTATTTTTCCGAGGTCCACGCCTTTCCGCAGGCTACGGAAAGACTCGGCTGGTTCTGTTGGGTCCTCCTGAACTGTTGAGCTCAAGCCCGGCACGCCCAAGCGCGCTCCTGCCTAGGGCCAGCCGTGGAAGTGGGAATTCGGCGACTGGGTTGCAGGGAGAATGGGATGATAAATGGCCCCTCGTCTGGTTTCTGACTTTCTCTCCCGGACCTAGCTCATAACCCCAGAGGCTCCCCAACCTGCCTGCCGCCAATCACAGGCGCTTCCTGCAGCCAGAGCTAAGGTTCACTCGCCTCTTGGAAAGGCGCAGCCCCTCCCCTGGTGCTGCTGGGCGCCTACTCCCACAGCCTTTTTGACCTGCTTGCCTCCGAGAAAGCGCCGAGACTGGACTCGAACCGCCGCGCGCCAATGGGAGTGCGTCACCACGCTTGGGCCTCGGCCTCTCCAGACTCCCCTGCACCACGTACATCGTTTCCTACCTACCCCCGCCCTAGATTCTGAGGCCAAGGGCTTTTCCCACACCCCACCCTCCACTGTCCCCCGGAAACACGCTGCTCTCAGATGGAACCCCCAGACCCGACCTGCACCAGGGGCCCGTGTGACTTCCTCCGGGCCCTACCAACCTCCTCTAACTAAGCTCAGAGCCTGAGTTTGCAACTCTGCGATCCCTCATCCTTCCGAGTCCTGCACTTTCCAAACCTCAGGAAAAACAAAAACAAAACAAAACAAAACAAAAATCCCAGCCCCCTGAGTCTCTGTCAGCTAAGCTTACCGCGCACCAAGCCCTCCCGGGCGTCTGGGCCCTGAAAAGGAGACGCACTGGCTGGGGGAGGGGCGGCGCGCGGACGGGAGTGGGGTGCGGACGCTGCGGAGGGGAGCTCCAAGCGGCCCCCGAGTGGGCGCGCTCCCTACCTGCGGCAGCCGGCGGGCAGTCGGACCGGAGGGTGGCGGAGCGTCCGGCGAGCGGAAGGAGGCGGCCGACTGCTCCGAACCGAGGCATCCCCGCATTTATTTGAGCTCAAACCAAGCGACTGTTGACTTTAGCACACAAAGCAAAGATTTCACTGCCCGCTAGTTTAAAAATGAATATTTTACCAAGATATCGATCAGCGTTATAAAATTCAGTTAAGTACAATGGGATCCTGGCAAAAAAAAAAAAAAAAAAAAAGAATAATAAGGGAGGGGGGAGGCAATATAATATCTGTGCAAATTTGCTGAAGTGTGACGTGTCACGGAAAGTTTACCCTCCTGGAATTCGGATCTAGAATGTTTTTTTCTGTTGTTTACAGACTTTGTTTATTCACAGATCACGGTTGCTTAAACCGGCGCGAGGGAGGCGTGGGGAAAAAAGGAAAAAAAGGAGGGGGGAGAACCGCTGCACCCCACAATGCGTAGAGTTGGGGAAAGCGGGCGGAGGCGATTTGTGAACTCGTAGGCTCTGAACTCGGGCTAGAAGAGGGAGTTAAGCGGGAGGGGGGCATGAAAGACCCAAGAAGCACAGAAAAGCCTCCGAAAGCGCCTGCTCCCCGACATCCTTTTTATGTATTCGGGCAGAACTATATCTTATCGGCCCGGATCAGTGAAGGGGGGCGCGCTAAGTAGTTTAAAACGACCCTCGCACAATGGGCGTGCCATACGAAACATAGCAGGTTAGGGCAGCGCTTTCAGCCTCCATTGTCCCCAACTCGGCCCCGGCCCTGCCTCTCGGCTCCTTCGCCACGGGAGCCTTTTATGTGATAATGAAACACATTTCAGGCCAGGCTCACGACGTGTGTGTCCTTGCCAGGGGGAGAGACGGCCTGATTGCTGGCTGTAGCCTCCGGATCCCCCCTCCCCAATTTCTCTTCCCTGTGTTCTTCGGGACAATGTGGCCAGTTAAGAAAGGGATTTGGAGGCGGGAGGGGGACAGTGGGGAGGATGGAAGGCGGAGGCGACGCCAACCCCCCCTCAAGCGCCTGGGAAGGCCAAGCTTGTTGGGGATGGCGGCGGGGTGGGGGATGGGGTGGCAGAGACTCCCCCCACCCCCTCAAGGTAGCACGTGAAGGCAGTCTCCAGGTCTGGGGCGTAGCTGGGACACTCCTGGTTTGGATGATCTAGAAGCCCAAAGATCTAATCTTGGAAAAAGGAGCCTGAGCTTAGAAACCTGAAATAAAAAGTCCAGGCCTCGAGGCTTTCAGAGTGTTTTTACCCACCGCAAGCTAACCGCGCACGGGAGCGGCTCCGGAGTCTGCCGGACCCTCGACGACGCTGATTCTGCCCTCTCCCAGCCAGCAGAAGTCCCGGGCAAAACCAACGGCCAGACTCCCCTTTGCGCTCTTGGGCTTGGTTTCCACTGCGGTTGGCCGCCTTTGAGGCCAGCAAGGTCGTCTGTGGGGAGAGGCAGCACGATGTATAAGAATTCACTCTGGGTTTTTCTTTATACTTTTAGAGTGTCCTTGAAGGCTCACAAAATACCCGCATATCCCCTGGGCCCTGCAAACCTGGATTACCAAGCTTATCTAACTTACAGGAGGCTTTGCAAGCGCCTTGAGTTTTGGAGAAAGATGGGGAGCAAATTTGCAGACAGTGTCATCTCCACCACTGTCATTGTCAATTGGCTAGAAACCCGTCACCTCCTTCTCACTTCCAAATATACCCTATTTTTAAAAAACAGACTTGGATTGTTACCTTGATTTATCCTTTCCAAACCAATTCCAGGAGATCTTCTAAATGTTTCCCTACACCAAGTGTCTCGCCATTTCTGGGTTAGCAAGGTCGGCCATGGTTGTGCAAAATATCTGCTTGAGGGAGAAGGGTGGTAGAGTGTGGTGGCCTGTACACAGAGGAGGCTGGAGGATCCAGGCAGAGTCCCAATTCCACCACTGTTCACAGTGGTCAACAGGCAAATTGCTGCACCACAAATTTGCAAGTTTGCTCTAGGCTCATTGACTTGAAGGGAGACTAAAGATCATAAGCACAGCAAAAACATGTGACATCTGGGCTTCCCCCCAGAGAGGCCAGCTGTGGGGCCCAAGGGAGCACAGCACCAGGGCTCATTCAAACAGCCAAGGTGGAAGGAAAATTGCGATTATGAGGAGGGTGATTTTCTACTGGCTTTAAAAATAAACCTGCTGGAATGGTCTGCCTGGGATCTGTGTATTTCATTGTGTGAACAGTTAACCCCAAAATTCAAAAAGTAACCGTAGACAATATTGAGTTCCATTTAATGATGTGCTTGCTTTAGTGTTTAGGAGGCTGTGTACTGGCATCTGTAAATTTGAAGTGAATTTAGAGAAATAAGTTGGGTTGACCAATGGAGGCGCGGATAGATGGACAAGTATGTGATAAAGCAAGTATAATGAAATGTTAATTGCAGAATTTCGGCAGGTCCATGCGTGCTTACTGTAAAATTCATTCAATTTTGGTAGGTCTGGAAATTTCAATAATGATATACTGAGAAAACAGCAACACTCCCAGGCCCAAAATAAAATACCACCTGCAACCAGTCAGAGTATGCCTCCCTCCTTCTTGAAATAATTTCCAAGCCTGTTTATTTTTTAAGCCAAGTAAAGAAAAACGAATCTGGAAGAAAAGATTCAAAGGATAAAACCGGGAATAACACTTTAATATAGATTGTGGAACTCTGGCCCTTGCAGCCAGAATACACATTTATAAGCCATAAATAAAGCACGCAGAAACCATAAATTAATCAGACCCGAGACCTGGATTTCACCGTGTCAAGATTGGGAATGCTTTTTTTTTTTTTTTCTTTTTCTTGGTCATTTACAACAGACCCTTACATCATTTTTTTTTTTTTTATGTTTTTAAACAATAGTACAACCCTCTGGTTCTGTTAAAACTACATGGTTTTACACCAAGTCACTCACAAAAGTTTTTTTTTTTCTTTTTTTAAAGTAAGACTTCCCTGCAACAACAGCAATGGAGGAGAACAACACAAAAAAATCAGCATCTGCAGGTGCTTCAGGAAGCAGGAGTCTACACAGTAGTGGAAACAGGAGGCTCTTTTTTTTTTTTTTTTTTTTTTTAACTTCATATTTTTTTCCGTTTTCCTCCTTATACAGAACGCGGGATATCAATGTGGCCCTCTGTTTGGGACGGAAGGGCTGCAGCGGGTGAGGGGAGAATGCTGTCTCGGGGGGTTGGGGTGGGGTGTGATGGATGTGTTCTCCCTTGCGTCTCTGCAACAACACCGCCTCCCCAAAGTCTCGACTCCACTTGCTCGCTCACTTATCCTCGATCCGGGCTGCCAGAGTTAGCTGGGCCTGAAGCCGTCGTCTTCTTAAGAAGAGTTCATAATGGGCCGGGAGTACACCCCCTGGTAGTAGGAGGTATCTGCGGCCAGGGGTGAGGCGTCCAGGCCCGTTTTGTTCGTGACGGGGCCCATGGCCAGGCTGCCAGGCATGGGGGAGCCGTAGCCGGGGTAGTGCATCACCTGTTCGTAGGCCTTGAGGTCCATTTTGTGGGTCTGGTGGTGGTGGTGGCTGTGGTGGTGCTGCTGCTCCGAGGACATGAGGTTGTTGATGGAGAAGGGGTGGTTGAAGGCGTAGTGGTGCTCCGGCTTCAGGTGGGCCTCGGGCGGCAGGCCGGGGTGGTGGGGCGGGCCCAGCAGGTGCGCCGCGGCCTGCTGCTGCTGCCCAGGAGAGGGCGCCGGCTCCGGGGGACTCAGCGCCGCCGCCGGCGTCGCCTTCAGCTCCCCCAGGCCCCCTCGCTTGTGCTCCTGGCACGGGGAGGCGCTCGAGTGAGGCGACTCGGTGCCCGCCGGAGTCTCGGAGGCCGGCCCGGCGGCCTCTCCCAGCTGCGCCTGCGAGGCCTGGGCCCCGGCGGCCGCCTTCTTGCTGCCACCCGCGGCGCCCGCGGCCTCCTTCAGCGCCAGCTGCTTCTCGCACTTGAAGCGCTTCTGCCGGCGCAGGTAGCAGCCGTTCTCGAACATGTTGCCCGAGTCAGGGTGCAGGGTCCAGAAGGAGCCCTTGCCCGGCTTGTCGGGGGAGCGGGGCACCTTCAGGAAGCAGTCGTTGAAGGAGAGCGAGTGGCGGATGGAGTTCTGCCAGCGTTGCTGGTTCTGCCGGTAGAAGGGGAAGAGGTCCATGATCCACTGGTAGATCTCGCTCAGCGTCAGCATCTTGTTGGGGCTCTGCTGGATGGCCATGGTGATGAGCGAGATGTACGAGTAGGGCGGCTTGGCGTGCGTGTAGCTGCGCCGGTAGGTCTTGGGGTCGCGCGCGCGGCTCAGGCCCGCCTGCCCGTACATGGGGCTCATGGAGTTCATGTTGGCGTAGGGGGCCAGGCCGCCCATGGCCCCGGCCGCCTGTCCCCCGAGCGGGCTCAGGCTGGGACTCAGGTGCGGCCCCATGCCCGCCACGCCAGCCGCCCCGGCGGAGCCACCCATGCCCGCCATGGCGCCCGCGCCGGGGGACATGCCTGCCAGGGACGGGCTCATGCCCGCGCCCACATACGACGACATGTTCATGGAGCCCGCGCTCATGTTGCCGGAGCCGCTGCCCATGGCGGCCGCCGACATGCTCATGTACGTGTTCATGCCGTTCATCCCCAGGCCAGCGTTCATGTTGCTCACGGAGGAGTAGCCCTGCGGACAGAGCCCCGGGAGGGAGGCGACAGCGTTAGCACCGCGGCTCGAGGGTGCCCAGACCTCCCACCCGCCGCCCAGGCCTCCACCTCCGGAGCCCTTTCCTCCCCTGTGGCCCAGTCTCCGGACTCCAAGTCTGTTTCATCCAAGGAGAGCCACGATCGACCGCCCTGGAAAGGCTGCCTGGGCATATGGCCCGTTCTTAGCCCTTCTCCATCTCGCCCAGGTTCTAGAACAGGGGTCCCATGGAGTACTCCCAAGCCAGAACCCCAAACGCATTCTCCTATCCCAGAGTCTCCCCAAACTCTCCTATCAGCATACTGAGCTGGCTCCGAGGCCCGAAGTCCCCGGACGCCACCTCCAGTCTCAGCAAGCAACCTGCGGGACACCGCGCGGGGTGCCTCGGGCTGCCTCCAGCAAAGACTGTTTCGGGCCCCTTCTGTCCGACCTCCCTCCCGGGACCCCCTCCCTTGTCTCAGGGGGACTGAAAGGCAGAGCCTGTGCGGAGTGCAGGGTCGGCGGGAGGCACTGAATGGGGCAATAGGGAAGAAACCGAGATCCGAACTACAGGCGGCTGAGCTTTGCCGGCACAAACTTTCTTTCTCTTTGTCCGCTGGTCTTTGACTCTGCCTCCACCTCGGCCCCCAACTCCTACCCATCTTCTCCTCCTCAGCTCCCCACCCCCTCGCCGGCCGACCTCCCACCCCTCCCCAGCCGCGCGCTGCCAAACATAACTCTGTTAGGATAGTGCGTGGCTCGGCCACGAAGAGGATTTGGAGGCGCCGCAAGTCAATATTTGATCACAAAGTTAATATTATCTCAAGGCTAACAGTGTGTCGTATAAAAAAGAGACCCATTTGAGTCGAAGGAGGGCGGAAAAGGCGGCTGCCCAGAAAGGCTGGGGTGGGGAGGGGGGTACCAGCGAGGGAAGCGGTCCTGAGGTTGGGGAAGGAGCGAGCGCCGCCGCGCCACTTCCCCCTGGAAAAGGCAAGCGCTTACCTCGGGCTCGGCATAGTAGCTGCTCCAGTCGGACGGCTCGTGCCCTTCCATCTTCACCGCTCCCAGCATACTGGAAGCCGAGTGCATGGCAGTTTAAAATTTAACAGCCACAACAAACGACCAGCAGTCACCCCCACCCCCACCCTCTTTTAAAAAAAGTCAGCCGAGGCACCGTCCCCTCCTCCCTCCCTCTCTCGCACTCCCTCTCCCTGGGCTCCACTCCCTCTCTCTCCCTGGGCCGGTCAGGGACTGTAGTTGGAAGTGGGCGGGATGGGGGGGCGGCGAGAAGCGGAGGAGGCCCGGGCCAGCGCCCCGCGGTAGGGAGCGCCCTCCGCCGCCGCCGCGCTCACGGGCTGCCGGGTGGCGGCTGAGTTTGGCAGTGCCGAGCTGCCCCGAGGCGGCGGGAAGCGCGCGGCGCGGGGGCTGGTGGGGGGGTACGAGGAGGAGGAGGAAGGAGGAGGAGGTGGAGGAGGAGGAGAAGGAGGGGGAGGAAGAGGAGGAGGAGGAGGTGGAGGAGGAGGAGGAGGTGTGGACCTCGGAGCCGACAAGTGCCGCAGTGACGTGGGCGGCTGGTGATATAGCGCGGCGCGCTGGCGCGGGCCTCCAATCCCCAGACCCGGGGCAGCCCATTTGAATAATCAGCTCACACCTAGGTGAGAGGGAGCTGCCGCGGGCGCCCCGCACCTGCCCCTCGGCGCCTGCCGCCCGCCCAGCTGCCGCAGCGCCCGGCACTCCTGAGCTGGCCTGGAGAGCGGGCCAGGCGGGCGATCGGGCACGGGGGATCCCAGGTCTAGCCCCCTTTCCTCCCGGGTACGCGGCGAGTCCCCTGAGGAAGGAGGGACCTGGGAGGAGACCACCCTCGGGGGCGGCCCCAGGCTCCAGCCTCCGCCCCGTCCCATCGCGCGGGGCGCTCCGTGCGCCTGTCGGAGGGCCGGCCCAGCTTCCGTGCCTGGCAGAACCCTAGGAAAGCCGGTTTTATTTATACCGGGTTTCTTGGTTCTCAGTGCTCATTCCCTGTCAAAACAAGCGGATGACAGAGCCAATTTGCAAAGCGCTGTCGTATTTAGTGTACACACCTTTAACTCGCCAGCCGCTGCTCCTGCGAGGGTCCTCCCTGTTACAGTTCAGACCCTGAGCGGCCCGGGGGAAACGCGCGGGGCGCACGGTCCTGCAGCCTCGGCTCTCCGCTTCCTACGAGCCCCGCCGCCCGCGACCCGCAGCCGGGCGGCTGGTTCCTGGTGCACGCAACCCCTCTAGCAGCGGCCGACGATTGGGAGGCTGAGATTTGTCTCTGACATTCAGGCCGGCGTGTTTCAAGGTTACTTTTCAGTCACAACCGAGGTGCCCACAGCATTTCGTAACTAAAACAAACAGGGCAAGAGGTGGGGAGGGAGGGGTGAGGAGAGAAAAATCCAGGAATCAATGATGGGGCATATAGAGTTGACTTTAAGAGGGTCTCTGTCCTCTCTGCCTTCCAGAGGGACTGCTTTATAGAAATTAGAAACTCCAGCAATCGTATACTTTTATTTCCTCTGTAGCTCCCGGGTTCAAAAATTGTCTTCTGCACTGTGTTAGCCACCAAGACCTCTGTGAGCAGAGATTTGGAGTAGGGGAGTATTGCAGGTGTTTGGATGTGGAGGCTCTTTCTTGGTTCTAAAAACCTGGCTGGACCCTGGGGGATCCAGCCCTGTACCCACCCACTCAGACAGAAAGCATAGGAACTGGTGGGCATCCAGCCCACCTGTCCAAAATTGGGGGCGATGGCGGCGGAAGACAAGCGAGATGACAGACACGGAGCTTCGCATTGAAGATTGAGTGAGGGTGAGGCTGGAAGCCAAGCGAGGAGGGAGCAGTAGGCACAGGGGAACCGCCTCCCCAACCCCAGGCCTGTCAGGTCTGCACCGTATGGGACCCAAGAGGCAGACGCCTTGCTGAAATGCAGATGATTTGGACAATTCATAGAGAGGACACTAATCAGGCCGCTGAGTGTCAGGGTGGGATTCCCCCCCAACAAAGTCAGGGATCTGCTTCTGCGTGGAAGCCGTGCCCTTCGGACCCCAGAGTGCTGAAGACTCCCACGAGGGGCAGGCCATCCCGGTGCGCCAGGGAAGGGGCTTGATGGTGTGTATAGGGCCACGTAGTGAACGTGGAGGTGTGCGCAGCGGAGTCACAGGGGCCAGATCCATTTCCCATTGGGTCCCACCTAGCGTGTGGATGGGAGCAACTTCAATGCTCCACCGAGGGTAAGGGAAAGAGGAGCATGCATTGGAGCTCAAAGAATGAGCAGTTTTTGAAAGCTTTCTCCGCAGGCCAGGGCAGACACACACACACACACACACACACACACACACACACACACACACACCCCAAAACTCAAAACTGAAAATAATGTTATGGTTAACCTAGTCTGTGAGTGTGCTGTGTGAGTGTGAACTCGTGTGCGTGCCCACTCCCTTCTACTGTTGCTCCTTCTATTTTTGCTCCTGGTTGAAAATTTGGTACCATAAATTATTTCAGGAGCGAGCCTGGAGGGCCGCGGGAGGATGGGGCGCTACCCTCCCAAGGAGGGAACTTTGCAAGCCCCCACCTCCACCCCAGCCCCATTGGTGGCCGGGGCCAGGGACACTAGACAGCGCTCGGCGGGGGCTTCCGCAGTGACGGGGCGCCCCCTGTCGGCCCGCGGGACCGACGCGAGTCCTCACTCCCCCCTGCGCTCCCAGCCCTGCCCCTCCGGCGCCCGAGCACCTTCTCCCGCCTCTCCCAGTCGCTCCGAAAACGCAACGCGGGAGGGGGCACTCGGCCTTTTTGGAGCCCCAACCCCTAAGTTCTGCGCAAACCCTAGCCGGCTTCCTGCACTCTGGTGAGGCTCTGGGAGGGAGCTCCGGTAGGGTCGGGCTGGGTGACGCCGCCTGGAGCCTCGGAGCAGCCGCTCCCGCACCCTCCCTGCGCCCCACTTTAGGGAAGGCGAGCGGCGTCTGCGGTGCGCTTTACGCAGTGGGGAGCCGGACACCCACGGGCTGCGAGGAAAGGAGGGGCGTTCAGGCAGGCTGGGGTCCGCGTGCCCTTCCAGCTCAGCGCTCTTTGGAGCTCCTCCTTCCCTGAGCTCCGATTTCTAAAGGGTTATCCAGAGTTCTGGCTCACTCTTGAATGCTGAAAATTGCTCCCGGAGTTTCTCTCCAGGAAAAAGTTCGCGGGGAGCTCGGGCTGCAGACGTCTCGCCCGATCCCTCTTTAGTCTACCCTCACATAGGGCTGAGACCTACAAAGCCCTTTCCTTTCCATTTTGTTAGGTCACCGCCGGCTTCTACAGTAAAACTGCTTTGTAACTGGGGCCTGTGCTTGGGGTTAGCACTCTATTTTTATTCTGGATATTGCCTCAGTGGCAAACTCATGAGACTTAAGTTCAAATCCAGGTCTCCTCTGCACTCCCTGGGAAGAAAACACCCAGGCCATCCAGATTTTCTAAGCCTTCACCTTGCTGGAACAATCCTGCGTTCCCTTAGCAAAATTCCTCCCTAGGACTCTCTTTGTCACATGAAACTAACCAGTGCAGAAGGGGCATCACTGAACAGAACTCAATTTTCCTAAGTGAGAACTCGTGAAATACCTAAGGAGAAAAACAATAAAAGCCCCATCGGACTGATCAATACTCCGATTCCTAAAATCTTTCAGAGAATAAATGCCCAGGCAAAGCCTTGCTCCAAGTTCCCCAATGAATTTAGGGCAACATAAGCCAGATATGTAGGCGACATGAAGGCAGAGGGGATGGAAAAGTGACAACAGAGTCTTGGAAAAATATACATTTTTACTTTCTTATAAGCTTTTTAACTGAAAAAATATCAAATGTTCAAACGCCCCTTATTCATTCTCTGGATGACTCTCAAGGCTCAATGAAGAAAAGGCATATCATGTATCAAAGTTAAATAACTTTCTGTGGGTGGGTTGTTATTTCTGAAATGTATTGTAAAATCACATCATCAAAATTTGTCTAGTTGGTACTGAGCACACCTTCAAACACTTATGTTGGCTTTCATAGTTCTTGGATGGTCAAAACACCAGTTGTTTATGGAGAGGGCAATTGAAAAGGTAATTAGCTAAGAACATGTTATCCGAGGTTATTTATGTAAAATAGTAAAGATTCAGCATGTTGCAGTCTTCAGCAAAAGTTCAGGAAAATGCTGATAAAGGGGGAGACAAGGTGCAACATTTTAAGTTTAATACCTGTGTGTAATCTACTCTCCACCCGCAAGATCCACAGGAAAAGATGAAACATACATTTTTTAAATGACAAAATAAAATGTTAGTAACGTTGATTATGTGTGGGTGGTTGGCATTATATCTTCAGTCTACATTTTTTGCAGTATGGGTTGTATCATTTTATATCATTACTTTATTATTACATTTTCTTTTACTATCTTATAGTGAAATATGTAATAAGGATGTTGGATCTGATGTTAAGGAAACTTTGGCAAAACAACTTGTACAAACATCCATTCAGTTCTATCCTTGAAAGGAAATCAGAGAAGCCACCATCCAAACTGACGACAGACTGGTTTGAGTTCTGAAAAGCAAATCAGTACTATTTTGTCTTACCGGTATCAGGGGATGAACTGTGATCTTCCCTCCATTGAGAGAGGAAGAGAAGAAATATTCCTGTCAACCACAGGTATAGACTTATCAGGGTGGTCGCTGTGCATTGTTTAGGGGAAGGAGACAGACTCTGTCCTCTGGCTGGGGTGACGTTGAGATGGATCTGGCACACAGGTCTCTTGCTTTATGCATGTAGAATTTGACCGTTGTGCAGAAGGTAGGGTTTAAGTTATGGATTCACCATCTTTATGGGATTTTTCTGTGGATGGATTGAGCAATTGAGAATTCCGCTCCCATCTGTGCATAGGTCTGCAAAGAAAGCCACTGCTCTGCCCATTCCGGGCCACGGTTTGACAAATATTTCTGGTGTATACTTGACATTCTGTTCACCATTCTTGAGTTTTTAGCACACTTCTGGTATGTGGGACTATTATAGCAGGTAATTAAAATAATTGAAAGAGATAAAAATAAAAAGTGACAACTTTTAGTAGCAATAACAACATGCCAAGGTGAGTGAGAATAAACTCCCCTTTGAGCGATGCTTAAATTAGATGCATCTGCAGTTGTGGCCGTGGGAGCTATTTCATACATTTGGATGTTATTCTTGGGAGAAATGTCAGTTATTCCTGCCAAACAGGCAAGCAGTAAGCTTTATGAAGGACAGAAATCAAGGAGCGTCAGTCACAGACGACCTGGAGGAAACAACCCCAAGCATTCTTTCTTAGGAACCCTCTGTGTCATACAGGGAGGTAATTTAGAAGTGAGACCATTAGGTCTATGAGCTGCTGATGACTTAGTTGGATAAACAAATGCGCTTTCATTAAGTACGAAACAATGAAGCATATGAGAGACACGGAGATCAGAAAGAAGCCGGTAAGTCCTGGGTTTCCTGGCTGATGCTTAGGAAGCAGTTGTTTGCTTCTCATGTCCATCTCAAATGATACACAGGCTCTGAATCAACGCAAAACAGCTATATATAACTTGCTCTAATATTAAGCAATGACAAGGATGGGGAGTGTATATGTTTTGGATTCATTCAGCAAACATTTAATGAGCACTTACTATATTCCAGATGGTGGGCAAATAGGGAAAGCCATAGGTTTCCAGAGAATGTCTGTTTTCCTCTTTTACTTCCTCATTTTCCCCTTTTTCTGCCACAGGTCCCAGCCTCTTTACTTTCAAGTCTTCTTCCAATCATGACCCTGGAATGTGCTAAAATTCTATTCCAAAGGGAAAATTATACATTTCACCTTTCTAAATTAGTCTAGCTACTGGCAGAGATGGACTAAAGCCCAAGGTGAGGTGCCTGTTTTGACCCAGAATCAATAGAAAAACCAACGGTTCAGCTGTAGGTAGACGAGCACCCCTGTGATAGCCCGATTCTGTCCTGTCGCCATTGACAATTCCTCTGCAATATTAGTTTCCTATCAAAGGGATGCTAGGGGCTTCTGGCTTCCAGGAGGAAGAAGGATGAAGGCGGCAAGAGGTGATGCTGCACGTGATGGATGCTGCTTGGCATCCTTGTCCTGGCTTGCACATAGCTCCTAAAGTTTTGTAATACACCCTTCTGTATTATTCAGCTCTTTGTTAATTTTGCTTTCAAAAGTAATTCCAGAGGAAGGATTGCGGAGCTCTCTGCAAAAAGGAAAGCTTCGGGGAGGGGGTGCCCCATGACAGCCACAGTGACCCACTAGGACTGGGTGAGTTAACCAGGCCAGTGATGGCCCCTCATACCCTTTGTGCATAGGAATCCCCTGGCGATATTGTTAAAATGCAGATTCTGATTCCGCAGGTCCAGGGAGGGGCTGGAGGTTTTGCATTCCTAACAAGCTTCCAAGGGATGCTGACGCTGTCAGTCTGGTCCACGGACCACAGGTGGAGTGGCACAGCTTTAAGGACCCGTTTCTCTCATGCATCCTGCAGCCTATCCCTAGCTGGGTGGTGATACGTGACTTGATAAAATGAGAAGTGCAGGTTCCTTTTCAACTTCTGCCGGTTCCCTAGCGCGTCTATGTCCCTCCCCTCTCAGCTGCCACAGCCACAACGACTCTTCTCGCAGCCACAGTCCATGGTCACCAGCCCGCAGAAGTCAGACCTGTCTGTGCAGCCCAAGCAGTGTAGCCGTCTTCCCGCAAAGCAGAGCTGCCCACCCCCCATACCCCCTACTGTGCATTGTTAGCTCACCCCACACTCCCCCTCCTAGGCTGTGTTTTCCGGAGACAGGGACCTCCCTGGTTGCCTGGGTAGGAAAGGGGACCCGTGGCAATGATCAGTTTGCAATGTGGAAACAGTCATTTTTCAAGTATATAAAAAAGCCAGACCGAGTAGTGTCAGCTGCAACCTCACTGCATCAGCAAACACTCACCAAGACTCTTTTAAATGTTTTCCTTAAGGAAGAGGCCCCAGAGAACACAGACTGATTGCACCCTGTTGCCCACCTCTGGGGCTGGGCTGGCCCTGAAGGCTATGCAGGGCTTCCCAGTCAAAAGAAAAAAGGCATAGGACTGACCTCTCCCAAACATCCCCTGAACCTCTTCCTTGATCCCAATATGCACTTCAGAAACAAAATAGAAAGATCAAAAAGAAGGGAAAGTGAGGAAGAAATTCCTGCTTATTGAGTTTCAAATGAGGTTTTCATGGTCCTCCTGGAAAAGACCTGAGTCTCTGGTGAAGGCAACTGGGAATTGGATTTTTCTTCCACAAAATACAGACTGACGTTGACTTGGTGCTCCCTATCAATGCATGAGAAAATAACATTATTAGGAAAAATTAAAACTGAGTCCATAGACATCACAGTTAACCCCTTTGTTAAGAAATGCAACTGTTCTCCTTAGCGTATCACTCAATTTTTTTCCAATGTATATAACAGAAAATGCTCAGAAATTAAAATTTGGGTCTCAAAGATGAGAAGAAGTTTTGAAATTGGGCCATTCCCTTAATACGTATTTAATTTGCAATATCCATTCATAATTAGTGATAAGATAATTTTTTCCTTTGAGGGAATTTAAATGAAGTGTTCATTCTGGAAAGGTTCCTTTCTTTCACATATGAACTACAAAAAGAGAGGGAAAATATTTCTTTCTGTAGGCAAATTAAAAAAAATTCCTACCATATTTATAGATGCACATAAATAATTAATGTAGAAACACTAAACAATTTAGACCAAGAATTAATCAATGTGTGCTTTTAAGGCAGTGTGGATTGGGAATAATAAAACTGGTAAAAAATTATATTAAGCTATGTTGAGATTCCTGGATGGAACTGTATATAAAACAACTAATTTTCAGTTGACTTTTTCACACCTGGCTACTGAATCACCCCATAGGCTGCCTGTGTTAGTCTAAAAGGTTGGAATATGTGATGCTGTCTGTGGATGAATTGTACTATGTTATATGAAAAATTACGATGTAAGTAACGTGATAATCTCTGGAGGACTCTGCATGAATACGTCTACACCTTTCAAAAGTTTGGGAGTTTAGATGTGCCCTTTAAGTGTGAAATCTGGTAAATTCATTCTTTTAATTCTTCATAATAAAGTGCTAAGTAGATGCCAATGTTGAGAAACACGGGTCGGGGTCCCTTGCGGTGGGGGCTCTGCCCCGACACCCACTCTCAGCATTCTCATAGCTAGGTAGAAAATGAAAAGAGACTGCTTTGTGTCTACTCCCCTGTTTTCTTTTATTCTTTTCTCCTTCTTAACATATTATTTAGAAATACAGAATTCTTTCCTCATGTACATTACCCAAGAGTTTCCTCTACCTACCCCTCCGCCAAATCACTGAGCCTTTAAAGAATAAAGAGATGTCAGGTTAGGGGCTAATGTTTTCTTCAGACTTGATAATTCATGCAGGCCTTTTACATGAAGGAGCTCATTTTGTTTCTGGGAAAACTGGGGTGAGAGACATTGACACCTCACCCAACCATTCTGATCACAACCTAGGCCCTCTGACCCAAATATTGACCTGTTTTCATTTTATAATTTTCTCTTTTTTCCCAAAAGGCATTCCTTTAGTGAGATGAAGTTGTTGTCAGAAACCTGGGAGAAAAGAAAATACTCAGAGGTAACATTTCCAGGTTACTGGAATAATGTGCATTTGTACATGTGTGTATGCATATATGTGTGTGTGTGTGTTTACAACATACTCAACATCTTAATGGTAGTGAAATATAGTTAAATAAACAATAACCCAATTTTATTACAGAGTATCATCTAGCTATTACAAGCAGTGATATCTATGAAATAATATAAAAAGTATGATGATTTTATAATAAAGAGCTTAATAGTTGCAGGAAATGAGTAATTTGATTCAATTTTTATAAGAATAAACCCTTACTATGTCACTGCATGGAAAAGATTTAAAGTTTACACATCAAACTATAATAATACACCTAGAACTTGCGACTTAGGAGGATTGGGAGAGGATTTCCACATTTTACTTTATATCTTTTTTACATTGTACTGTAATCTCTTTCATTTTTGTGATAAAAGAATTCTAAACAAACACTGAGAAGTGTGGTCTCGGCCACCAGCTCGCTGACATGCTGCACAGAAATATTTCTGGTTCTCGTTAATCAAAACATATGCTTTCCTGCATCATCTTTTAGAGAAAATGAGCAGGCCCCTCCTCTGCAGGAAAATGGTTCCTATTTATAAAAAGATAAATTAAATTTGGAACACCCACAGGCCAGTAAAAGTCAGGTAGGAAAAGGAAACCACTACGATTTAATAAATCTGACTTAATTAAAAAAAAAAAAAAAAGTGGATGTCATGGGGCAGACCTAAAGAACCAGCTAGCACTTAAATTGCTGTGGCTCTTAATTGCTTATGGTCCTCAGGAAGTGAAAGGATTGAAATGCAGGCTCTATGTGGCTTCACTTAATTAATATTTATGACTGCAGAAGAAAATTAAATAAGGCAAACGGTGTAATTTTAAACAGTCTGTGGTCTTGGTTAGCAGGGCTCACAACACATTCAGAAGCAAAAAAAGTGAGCACACTTTGGGCATGTGTGGTTTCAGTTTTCATTTTTTATGCTGGGTGAGACCTCCAGTACCAACATCTTGGAGTGCTATGGTGATTGTTTTCACTCGTCATGTTCTGCATGTTTCTTTGTCTTTGTTATTGATTGTCTGAAGGAAGAGTTTCTTTCTCTGGGGATGGAGAGATGGGGGATGCACAAAGGTGTTAGCTTTGGAACTATCTATAATTTCTCAATGGGCGTTTTTAGGATGTATATCTGCTATTTACCGACTTCTTTGTACGGCTTGATGATTTGAGTTTTTCTATTTTGGAAGTGAAGAGTTGATGAGATAGCATCAGTTCCTGTAATGAAGATTCTGGACTATAAGACTGTGTGATAATCAATGTTTATTGAATGCATGGATGGATGGTTGGGTAGATGTATGAGTGAATGGTCGGGTGGATGGGAGAATAGAACACAGATGCTATGTTACTTGTATTTAAAAACCCACAGTTTACCTGTGAGCATTGGTTTTGAAGGGATAAAATCAAATAACAACAAATCTTAGATGGAAGTTTTTCAAACTTCCGTTGGTGACCCATTAATGTGTGCGACAGCAATTTACTTCATTACAAGTATTGGAAAAGAAAAGAATGGAATAGAAGTTCTCAATGCATCTCACATAGTAAACAGAGTCTTGGAAAACCTGTTTCTGTTATAAACGTGTGTGTATCTGCATCAAGATGGAAAATGCATTCCTTACTGTGGGTTCTCATCCAGAAAGTCTGAGAGACCATATATACTGGGGGCTGAAGGCCCATTAGCTCTCCTTGCAAGGAAGCTTTAGATTTCTCATTTGGAAAGGGGGGTAACAGCAGAAGCCACCTCTTCAGACTGGGTAAAAATGACTTGAGAGGAGCTCACGGTGATAGCTTAGCCCAGCATTTGGCATAGTGAGAACACTTAATGTTTCCTTTTTTGTTTTTTGGTTTTTTTTCCTCTCCTGCATCCTTTGCAGCTTCTCAGCATTACAGCTGAGAAAGATCTCGACATTTAACACAGAGAGACACATTATACTATGTTTTATAATTTGCCCTCTCAACTCTTACTTTAAACAATCCTCTTAAAAATAAACACATTTGCCCAAAATGACACCACACATTCGAGAAGATTCTTTCTCATCTCTATACGTAACATAATAGCTGTGCTGAGCCCTGAGCTCCAGAATTAGCAAGCGTGTTCCACTCACTTCTGACTCTCTGTAGCCAAGGGCCATGCCTTGTCTTCAATTCCGTGGCTTTCCCTTTGTTTGAAGGTGGAAAGCAGCATTTCATTTTTAGTGCTGTTAATAATTCCCAACTTTTCCATATTTCCCATTTTTTCTAAAGTCTACTACATGCTAATACTGTCTTCATTATTTTCCCTGCCCTCTTCCTGAGGTCTCGTGGTCCTAGAAGCATCAGCTTCCAAATGTTTTTGCAACTTCCCCTTTACCCTCCCCAGTAATATGCTGTTCACCATTTTCCCTTCTGATTTCCTTTTCTGTTCCTTTAATAACAGTCTCTGCACTTCCCCTCCTCTCCCATCTGTAAAGCAATCTTTCATCCAAGTGATGTTCTCCAGATGACCCGAATCTGGCAGAAGCTTCCTTCATCCATCTTTCTAGAAGGACCCTCAGTTGCCAGAGCCAGTCTGACACCCCTCTTCCATACCAGCTGCTTCAGACCAGCCTGGGTTGGCGGTGGAACCATTGTCAAGTTTCACCCATCAGCTAAAAAAATGCCACTTAGATTCACTGCAGGTAACCAAGAAAGTCATAGTCTTTAAGCTCACCAACATAGCTACATAGTTCATAAAAACTATTCCTCCCTTTTCCAAGGGACTTGGTTAATTGAGGAGTGGGAGCAGAGGTCCCCATGATCAGTAGCTGGTTTGCTCATTACTGAGAAACACAGAAGACAGGCTGATCACAGGACAGGGGGTGCAGAGCCCAGGGCGGGAGCACAGGGGCAGGTGTTGAGAAGCAGAATGCACTTCTTAACTTTACAATGCTATTACTCAGTATTTTCTTTTCCTTAAATGGTACTTTAGCTCACTTATCAGATTTCAACTTGCTTTTCCACACAAAAGCATGACTTGAGGTCTTCCCAGGTTCACATGTATAGAATGACCTCTTCTTTTTAACAGTGTGTATATTCCATAGTTCTTTAGTGGGTCTGCTACTATTGGTGTCTCAGGTGAGTTCCCCAGAAGCAGAGCCTGAGGAGAGGACTCCTGTGCATGAGAATTACCAAGGCAGTGTGCTTCCCAGAGAGGTCTGTAAGGGAGTGGGGAAGGCAGGAAAGCCCAGTGTGGGCCATCTCAGGCCATGCCCGGCAGAGAGGAGCTTCAGACAGGTCCTGAAGGCGACTCTGGTGTGTGAGTGAGGCTCAGAGCTGCACCCATCATTGGTTTAAGGGCCCTCCTGGGGGCAGGGGTCTCACACATCCCAGGCACATGGAGCTGTCTATGAGAGTATACCAGGTGGCTCTGGGCCCCCAAAGGCAGTCTCTGATGAAGAGCTTGCAGGTACAGAAGCTTGCTGAAAGCCCCAAAGGAGATGGCCCTCTCCTTTCTAATTCCAACCACAGTTGTGACAGGGGTGTGAACTAATCGTGGCCTTAGCTCTCATTTAAAGGCACATTTGTTTCCCAGAGAAGCTCAGCCAATATTCCTTTGACAAACACCAAATCCCTAGTATGTCTCATGAGCTCACATCACAGCTTATGGGGCACCATGAATGTCCTCCAGGAGTTCACATGGCTGGGAGTAGATCAGAAATAGGTATAAACTCAACAAAATTCATCACTGCAGCAGCAGGACTGTGCTTCTCTGAGATAATAGCAATTCACTCTTCCTTGGCTGGAATGAGGGGGTTGCTTCTTGCCTGAGGGGCTGATAGTTAAGCCGAACACCAGAAGAGAGGAGTTTGCCAGACTGAGAGGAACACAGGGCTCCTGGGGTTGTGGGTGGGGAGGCGAGTGTCGGCACATAAACAGGGGAGCAGCTGGGCAGTGGGTGTTAGGGCAGGAGCTTCCTGGGAAGGGCAGTGGGAGCAGCTAGGAGACCAGAGAGAGGTGATCTGGGGAGTCTTCAGGCTTGGGAGTTTGGCCTCTTCTCTCAGGAATGAAGAGTCAGAGTGTTCTGAGCAGGAGAGAAATGCCCAGGACAGGTTTGCAACAGCTCCTCTCTCAGTAAGGTGGGGGAAAGTGAGATTGAAACCAGCACTCTACTCAGTGGGCGCTGAGGTGCCACCAGGCTTGGTCTGCTGCTGGGAGTACAAACCACAAGCTGCCTTCAACTGTCAGCCCTTTCATGGGTCATCTCAGCTGCAGAGAGCCCTTCCTTTGAGGTCGTGGTCTTTTCTGGGGTGAGTCAAATCCAGTCCTGATGGCTGAGAGTCAACAAGGGCCTGGCCACCTCAGCCAATCTCAGACAGCTCTGAGAACCATGCTAGCTCTGGGGCTCACCATACGGTTGGCCAAGGCTGCTTTGGGGACAGATTCTCCATCTGCTCACTCCTGCCTTCTTTCCGTTCCCTCAACCCCTGCCAAATGATCCCACTAACTATAAACACACCACATGCCAAATTCCAACGGAGAGACCACCTTTTGGGAACCCAGCTAAGACAACCACTCAGGAGGCTGTAGCACTAACTCCGTTGGAGAGGATGCGTGTGGGAATATCCTCCCCAGTTTCCACACACAGTGGAGACAGCTCAGCTCTGGAAGGAGAGATCTACCTCTCTGGTAGATCGGGCCTCTGATGGCTTCTCCAGAAAACTCCAAACCCACACGGATCAGAAAGTATCAGGTGAAATGAAAACACAAGCCCTGGGCTCAAAAGTTCTGGGTCTTAGTTTTGGATCCCATAGAAATCCACCCTGATGCAAAGATTTGAGTGCAAGCAGGATAGTTAGCCAGGAAATGCTGGAAGGGGAGTGAGGAGGTAAGAGAGGGAAGGGAAGGCAGCCAGGCAGACGCCCGCCATCAGGCAGGTTACTACTCTGAGAACTAGCTCTGGGGCTCACCACACGGCTGGAAGAGGGGGTGCTTCTTGCCTGAGGGACTTATATTTAAGCCAAACACTGGAAGAGAAGAAAGAGTTTGCCAGGCGGAGAATGACACATGGGCACTGGCACTCACACCTCTGCTGGCACCTCTGGGAGCCAGAGTAGAACATGTGCCTCAGAGCTGTCACTCACAAGGGCGGGGGAGCTGAGGTATTTACGCATCAATGCCGATCAGTCACTGACTGACAGTGGCTACTCAGGGGGTTTAATTCTCCAGGCACTTCCAGTCCTTTGTGGGTAGGATACAGTTCTGCTGCTAGAAATTACGCTGAAGCAAAAAGGCACGATGCTGGCAGATGGAAGGTGGGCATGGCGGATACACCCGGGGCTTGGCTATCATCTAAGCCTTACTGTCTCCATTTCCTGGTGACAAGAGCTTAGAGGCCTCATCCACACGGCTCTTTAGTCATCAAACAAGGATAACGATGCCTGACTTTAATTGTGGTAAGGTTTAAATGTGACTTTGATTTAATTGTCAAATGATATCTTAAACAATGGCTGAAAGGAGAGACAAGTAGACATATAATATTAATCACATTCGCTGAACCCCCAAACTGCATTCCCAAGTGTGGGGAGGCCACAAGTCCCCTTCAACTCCTTTAGGATAGAAACGACCTTCCAAATTTGAATCTTCAGAATCATGGGTGGTGAGTCACCTGCATTTAACAAAAGCAATATTCTGCCAACTACCTCTGGGCCTATTTATTCAATGAGGTATAGGAAAGATATCCCAGCATTCAGAAATGTTACTGACCTATTTTTAGCGATAATATTTAGGAACAGCGAGGTCAGTGTCACCTGGAGGGTCAGCAGCTGAATGCCAGAAGGAGCACCCTCCTTCCTCCCTCTGATGCTCACTGAGCCCAAGGCTTTTTTTTCACTTTTCTTTTTTTTTTTTTTTTGAGACGGAGTTTTTCTCTGTCGCCCAGGCTGGAGTGCAGTAGCACGATCTCGGCTCACTGCAATCTCCACCTACCGAGTTCAAGTGATTTTCCGCCTCAGCCTCCCAAGTAGCCGGGATTATAGGCACGCCACGATGCTCAGTTAATTTTTGTACTTTTAGTACAGGTGGAGTTTGACGGTGATGGCCAGACTGGTCTCGAACTCCTGACCTCAGATGATCCGCCCGCCTCGGCCTCCCAAACTGCTGAGATTGTAGGTGTGAGCCACTGTGCCCAGTCAAGGCTTTTCCTTTAATTACCTGAAAGAAGGCAGATGGAAATGCCCAGTTTGAAGTGAAACTTTCTACAACTATGCATTTCCAATGCTCAGTGGTGAAAGAGTCAGCTAGAGTGTTGAGTAATGGTGAACTGTGTTCCCTATTAAATAGAAGGTAAATGATTGCCTTGCTTTGAGTTTCCTGGTGTGGTGATTCACTTGTAGCGAATGGGGACTCCTGATAAGATACTACCACCATGGGAAATCATCAAAGAAAGGCTGGATATCTAGCTGTTCCCCGCGCACCAGAGGCCAGAAAGTGGACTATACCTGGGGGCTCAAAGAGACTACAGAGGAAGCACTTACAATGTGACCGTAAGCACTTTTGTGCAAAATACCAGGACTGTGATACTTCCCACCATGTGTGAGAAGAGTCATCCAGTTTCCAGGACCATTGCTACAAAGTACTGGTGTAATTTCTCCCATCCTTGTAAGAACTCTCACTCTTGAGTCTCAGATTTACTTTTAACCAAAAGCCTTTGATTAGATCCCCATGAGGTTAATGGAACCTTAAATCCATCACAAGACTCTTTAGAATTTAGCTGCAGATTCCACCCTCTCTGTATTTTTATCACTGTCCCAATGGCCTTTTCTATAATTGAGCGTCATAGTCTAGACATTAATCATTTTAATTTTAAAAAGGGATAATATCTGAGGGACTACTTTCCTTTTCCTAAGCTTCTTTGGGACAGCACTGAGTAGGTAAAGCCTTAACTATGTCCTCTGGTTGAAAACCAACCCCCCCACACAAACCTGCTACGTTTCAGACTTTATGATCTGAGCATAACAAGAGCTGAGCCTTTGATTTATATTCTATTCCATCATGAGTACAGCAGTGCTGAAGGGATTTGCATGTTTAAAGAGGTGTTCAGAACAACCCACATAATGAATTCTCAAGGGTCTTCACGGAGAAATTGCTATTCATCTCCACCACTGATGTCTGAGGCAGGGTCTGCGTTCTCTGGGGATGTTGAGTGGACACCAGTGCTCAGCAGCAGCCAATCATAGGGCATATGGGCAGAGGCCACCATCTTGCTTGGACTTGGGAGGTTAAAGAGGGGAGGTTGAGTGGCTTGCAGGCTGCACCAACTGGTGGACAGATGGTGTGTGCAGGTGTTGAGAAATAGGTGATGAAGTTGGTTCCTTCCCTTAAATAATTTATTACGGAGCACCCTCTTTCCTAGGAGTCCAAAACCAGAGGGATCCAATTTCCTGATTTTAAGTCGGCAATTGCATGGATCATCACATTTTCTTGTGAGAAAAATGTGAAGGTAACTGAACTGGGAAGGCAACCTTTGGCCGCCATATTGGTAAGAAATTCTACATTACAACGTTCCAAGGTCTGTCTTTATTAAAACTGCAGTGTATTCTGAGTACCTGGGAGGGCTATGGGTTGGGTTTACCTAAAATTTGACAAGAAAAGGTGAAGGCACACCAGTCTTGCATGTTGAAACCACTGTTTCTCAAAGGGTTGTGTGAGAAGGAGCTGGGACTGGGCTGGGAAAAGCCTCGGCTCTGCTTTAGCTTGGTCTTACTCATCAACACCACCTTTCCCCTGCAACTGTGTCAACACGGTGGGCAGGACCTTCTCTGTTAGTCAGTACCTTTGATGTCTGGGAGCTCTGCTTCTCTCTCCATCCCCAAGGGTCTCTTATCAGCCCCCTGCTAGGCATTCTTTGTCCTCAGGATTCTGTTAGTAATTGCTCCTCCCTGAGACTTCTCATTTAGCCTAACAGGTGGTCTAAACCTACAGTATTCACTGGTTGAAGAGAGAAATTGATGGATGGTAGTGGGAAAGAACATGATCTTTAGAATCAAGACCTTGATTTGAGTCTCTGATTCCATCACTTATGAGCTGAGTAGCATTGGACAGGTACTTAGCCTCCCTAAGCCTCAGTTTCTTCATCTTCCTTAAATAAGATCATGGTTGCTCCTTCTCCAGGTCTCATGGAGATCACGCCTACAATGCACACAGTGGTGACTCAGAGTGCGCTTGCTGTAGACATTACCCAGTACCCAGAACTCTCAGTATGGTTCCTCTGTATGTTGGCTATTGCAGGGTGTAGAGTCGCTGAATGGATCTTCACTCGATTTGGAAGCGTACTGACTTATACCACAGGCTGTGTAGTGCCTGAGAAGCTCCCCAGGGAGGATAATGAAGCAGATGTCATCCATGGCAGCTACAGGCCTTGCCTTGACACTCCAGAGCACCCACCCACCTGACTGCACAGGTGCCTGCTCCAGGAGGAGAAAAAGGTGCCAAGGGTGTATTTCTTTCGTAGGTGATTAATGTTTCCTCCAGTAAAACTGGATGCTTAACTAGTTGTTATGTCAACAGCATCACCATTATTATATGAGGGAAAATTCTAACATTTTAAATTGATATCTTAGAGGGCACTCATATTCTCCCACAGAAAATCCTGATTTTCACAGAACACCAATTGTTCTGACTCAAGGCAAGCGTTTCTTTTTTTTCAGTGGTTATTTCTAAAAAAAGGGGGAACAGGCTTACTCTAGGCATTCTCCTTCTCAACAGCTTGGGAAAGACATTGGACCGAGACTCAAATGAGCCAGCTTTGACCCAGCTCTGTCTCTTGGGAGCTGGATAACTCTGAGTGAGTTGGCTAATTTGACAGAGCCTCAGAAGTTTAACCTTTTAAAATAGAGTGAACATATCCAGCTGCCCAGGCTGTGAAGGTGGCGTGAGATCGGGGGAGGGTAGGAGCTTTGCCAGGCTCTGGCTGTCCCACAGCCTGGGGGCCATGGACACAGGGAAATGATCACAGAACTGGTGTCAGAGCTCACCTCAAAACCCACAAACCTCTCTGAGCAGGGAAAGGGCTTGGTACTTCCCAGGGGTTTGGTTCTTGCAAAGGTACACATCTGTTGATGATGAATAGGAGAGCAAAGTTTTATTATTGAAAATATTAAACCAGTGCCTTTGTCGCCTCATCGGTCACATTCTCTTTCAACTCATCCACTATGAAGGTGAAAGTGAATCCACGAGGGACAGGTTGAGAAGCTTTGCCTAGATCAGTGCATCCATGCCCAGGAGCCACCCGGAGGTCTTATTACACATTCTAACTCAGAGGGTCTTCAGTGAGGAGGGACAGCTGAGAGCCTGCATTTCTTACAAACCCCCAGGCGCTGCTAATCTCCTATTCCAAGGACCCCTCTTTGAGAGTCTAGGGCTAAGAACAAAATGCCTTTGACCTACTTTGAGGCTTGGCTCTCTCCTTCTTGAGTCCACAGCAGAGAAATAATTTTAAAATCAGGTTTTGGAGAAAGAGAGAAAGAAATTTTAAACTCCCAAATCCTCCCTTACATATCAAGAATGAGGACTGACAGACTTAGACCCTAGAGGTTTTCCATGAGCCATGGCAAGGAGAAGTTACAAGAGGCCACGTGACAGCACTGGACGCAACAAGAAGCAGATGGGAACAATGTCCTGATTTCTGAGAGGAGGGCCAGAGGCAGACAGGAGTAGGCGGGGCCCTGGCTAGCTTTCCTTAGGGCCAATGTCAGGAAGAGGGAGGGTGTGGAAACATCTGGGAGGTGTTTTCTGAGACTCCAGTGACACTTGAACACATGCTACTGTTTCCTTCCCCAGCACGACCCCCCGACTCCCCAACACAGCAGCTCTACAGCAAAGATGGGCATGGGATTGGGATGCGGGGCTTTGACGCTGTGTTTTGAGTTTTCCTCACCTCCTCCACGGTGTGGAAGGGAGCCGGGCATCACTGTGGGCGCTGCGGGGTTGAGTGTAGTCACTGAGGGGTGAGATCATCGTGCCTGCAGTGGGTTGGATCTAAAGTCCGCCAAAGGTGAGAGGGGTCCATGTATGTGGACTCTTCCCCCACAGTCCTGATCTAGGCCTATGCTCTACAGACACTTCAGCAAAGGGAGCTCGCACAGCTGCTCCCAAAGAACCAGACAGAACTGTCACCCTGCAGTGGCACCAGAAGATAATGTCTCAACCAGGGGAGAGGAGATGCCCTTTACCTGGAAGTCACAAATACAGGAACCCTGCAGAGGGACCAGGCCTCCCCTAATACATTTCCTGGAAGCACCTTGAAGAGGCAGAAGAAGGATAAACAGCTGAGGTGGAAGGTGCTTCTGGCAGATGCAGCTTACACAGAGGAGGCGGTTTCTCTCCACAAGCCGACTCGTACAGCCTCCCCCAGTCATCAGGGGGAAAAAGGTGGGAGGCACCTCAAAGCTGAGTCCAATTATAGGAAAAAAAGAAGTCATTTGTTCTTGGCACATGGGAACGGTGTAGAATGTCAGTCCTGTCATAGTGCCATTTAATCAATACACAAAACTAAGTCTTATCACGCTGAATTATTTAATTCATATGCATTATGCTATGTATTTTAACTAATAACAATGAGAGTAAATTGGAGACTTTATTGTCTTTTAAAATTGAACATTGTGTTATACATATTTCCATATACTGTCTAGATTTCTTACTTTTTGTTTTGGCATATTCAACCTTGCTACCGTTTAGTGTGAAAAATGGCAAATATGTGTTCATGTGTATATGCTTTGTGTATGTGATATATATGCTGCTATGTGCAAAGTTGTGTCCACCTAAAATTTATGTATTAAAGTCCTAACCCCCCAGTAACCAAGAAGGTGACTGCATTTGGAGATACATAGAATCTTCAAAAAGGTAATTAAATTTAAATGAGGTCATTTAATGGAGGGACCCTATTTAATATTAGGATTCAGACACACAGAGAAGAGCATGTAAGGCGTCCATCTGCTAGCCAAGGAGAGAGGCTTTAGGAGAAAGCAACCTGCTGACACCTTGATGGCAGAATTGTGGCCCCAGAAAGGTAAGAAAATACATTTCTGTTGTTCGAGCCTCCCAGTCTATGGTACTTTGTTATGGCAGCCCTAGCGATTGAATACAGAGAGTAATACATCTATTAGATACACATGTCAATGTTCCCTTTACAGGAAATGATGAATTCGGCAGTAATTTAATAAGGGATGACTTAGAACTGTAAATTTTTGCTCACCCATTTGTTGAATATTTATTGGGGACCTTCTGTGGATGAGCTGTGGTGCACATGATCTGCTGCCTCACATGTACACCTGTAAATTCACCCAACACATGAATGCAAATTGCTTTTGAGACGGGAAGCTCAGCGAAGTAGCATTTAAGCTGGGTTTGGATGGGAGAGACAGAAGAACATCCCATTTGGGAGGAATGCATGAGAAATAATACGGAGCAGAAAGGTAGACATTGTGATTGGATAGTGGGGCAGGAATATGGGCAGAGCACAAGGGGAGGGTGAGAGACAGTCAGGGAGGTCAGGCACTGGCCAGATTGTGCTGGGCCTTGAAAGCCAGACCCAAAATCCTGGATTCTTTTTTTAAACAGGGATTGAGGAGTAATGGAATTTTTCAAAGCTGGAAAGTTGCATGATTAAAGTGGTAGATTAACCTCCTAGAAACTTCTGGCAGATTAACCTCCTAGAAACATCTGGAATGCAGAGTGAGGGTGCACTAGAAATAGGAAAATGGATGGACTTTGCAGTAATCCAGACTGAAGGCAACTGAGAAGAGGGCCGGAATGGGAGACATCTGGGAGCCAGAGAAGAGAGGATGCTTGGGACCTGGCAGCCTCCTTTTTTTTTTTAATTTATAGGTAAATAAAATACTTTCCCATAATTTGATGCCCTTCATGGTGCTGCTACCTGCCAGGCTTGAGAGAGTGAAAAGCTGGGGGTCTCTGCCTTTTCTGTGGCTGCCCGGGACCAACCTCACTGGTACTGCTGAATAAGCATCATTAGCATAGTTATATTAGAACTCAGTTCCAGATAGGAGCACTTGAGAATCAAGATGGAGAGTGTGATTTTTAGTGGGAAATCAGTGGGTCAGTGGAAGGGCTGGAACAGTGAGTGACAATTGTCATGCTGGTTACTCTCAGCATTGGCACAAAGGAATATGGTGTTGGGATAACTGAATTCGCACTCATATGTTTTGTCTTCCCACTGGCTGAAGTTCCACTGCACAGAGATTATGGTTTGGGTCTTGTAGCTCTTGAAAGGTGAATGCCCTTTCTGAGGAATGAGAACTAAGACTCTCCAGGACCGGCTGGGATAGGGCCTTGGACCTGGGGTCTACCTGGTCCTAGCCCGTTGAGATGAATCCATCTATTTCATATTAGCCTGTTCATACAGGGCCTCCAGGGTGCTGTCTTGGCTGTCTTGGATTTTTGTGCTTCTTACTCTGAAATTCTAATTTCTTGATGAAGATTTTGATGGTTACAAATTGTTGTTCTTCCTCTGGGCCCTGGAATGGATGGGTGTCCTGGTTAGGATTTTCTAGCTCAGCCCTAAAGAAGAAGACTTCTGCCAAAGAAGAAGGCTTTGCCTGAAGTTTCTGGTTCTGGCAAGTGTCTTGGGTCCACACCTGAGCTAATAGATTTAATTTCACCCCCTGGTCACAGGTATAAACTCAAGAGTGAACTCTCTATGCCACGTAAGCCACACAGGCTGCAGGTATTAGAAAAAAAGCTGCAGTACTCTTCCGAAAAGTGGCCTCTGCTCTCCCTTCCTGAAGGTGGTAGAAGGAACTTGTAATCATGAGATCCGCTGGGATCCACTTGGAACCCTGCGTGACACTGACCACACGGAAGGAAGATGAGAAAAGCAGAATCCAGAGGGCTTGACATTCTTACTGGGCCTCAGTATCAACCACATTCAAAAGCTTCCCTACCTCTGGACTTCTGGTTATGTGATCCCTGAAAGGTATCCACGTGTGGCTTTCCCAGGAACGCTTTAGCTAGGTTGGCTAAAATGTTAGTAAAGTCTAAGCGTGTTGGCAGAAAGAATTGTGTTTTACTGTGTTTGTACCTTTCAAAGACCTCATAGCCCAGGAGACTTCATAAATGGTGGAGAATTTCTTTCAAACCATTGTCGAATAAGATCTCTCATCTCCAATTAGCAGAATGTCTCCATTCTAAAAGTCCAGGAGATTTGCTTCGTTTTTTTCCTTCTAAAAATATCTACACCAGGATTACAACAATTATGAGGATGACTAACAAGAAAAGCTCCTAAAACTTTTGAGAATGGGATTTGCATTTGCAAAATGATTTGCAACCAGACCTGCCAGGTAGCGCTTCACGGAAATCAAAAAGTGGGTTTTGAATATCTAGATCATATATTTTTGGCATCCAAATTCATAGTAAAATCATGTTTCTAGCTGTCTGCAGTAGACATGACTAAGATCTCAGAATAGCTCCCACAAATGCTGAACGTTTTCAATAAAAGTTGATGTAGCTGGAATGCAGTCACATTTGCTTGACTTACCTTTTCTCCAAATCAGCTTGTTGCCCATGTAGCTCCCCAATTCGGGTGCCCCCATGCTGCGGCCACCTTCTCTAGTTGCCAGAACCCGCTCCTCCACCCCAAATAACTCGGCGACTGCGGCAGAAGCGTTTGGGTTGGTTTAAGATGGCGTTATATCCCCCTGTTTCTTCATTCAGGATTTCTTTCCTTCAAAGGAGACTTTGTGTTTCCCAAGTTTCCTTCTTCTGCTTGTATGAATCTAAAATGAATCTGAACTAAAAGTACTTGTTGAGTGGTTATGCTCCCAACTGTAATTTGGAGTCAAGGTATGAATATTTTATACTCAAAGAGTCACTGAAGATTTACAGGAGGTTTTTAAAAATAAAATGAATACACTCATTTTGTTGGCTCAGGTAGACTATAGCTGGGGAAAACAAAAATACAGGACGAGCCCTCAATCATGAGTCTTTAAAAAATGAATCAGGATTTGTGTTTTGGGATAATCAGGAGTCCCTGTGGTGAGTACATAGTGTCCTTTGGAGGCAAGAAATACCAGCCTGAAGGAGAACCAGGAAACAAAAACAAAAGCCACCCAAATGCTCCAATCTCGTTTTAAACCAACCCAAATTCCAGAGGTGCAGTTTCAGAAGGGAGCTCTTCATGCCCTGGCAGAAATTAGGTGTCAAGGTAGAGAGCCAGTATTCAGATGCCTGTGGCTTCCTTTCACTGCAAAAATAGATTTAAAAAATAATCCAGTCTTTGGCACGGTGTCTCCGAGACGAAGAGACCTGAGTAGCCCCTTTGCTTTCGCTGTATGTTTGTGTTGCCCTGAGCTGAGGGCTTTGTGAGCTCATAGGCTACTTCAAAAGCTGTTGAAAACAGTCAAAACAGAAATTGAATACATGTGAATTAAGAATTTCCTTTTTTATATAAATCTGTGAATTTTAAAAAATAACACTATTGGTTTATATGGAGGGACCTCGTTAAGCAATTTTCACTGGATGGAGTCTCAGCTGAAAGAACAAAAATAGAAGGAAAGTGTCTAGGCTCTTCTAACCTTCCAGTAGGGCCACACTCGGGAGGATGATCAGCTGAGAATCATAGGTTCTTTCCTGAAGACTCTGTAGAAGGACATTTTGATTACAAATCATTTCTGACACTCATCGAGTACTGGAATATATGTTTTAATTGTGCCTGATGCATATTGCTTCTTTAATAAGGCACTAATCTTACTCTAAGCAAAGTGTATAGCAATTTTGAGATCAGAAAGACGTTTCTGAGCTTTTCTGAGGTGGCTACCAAGATGAGCACCTGTGGGGTGCTGGGTACAACATGACCCTTGAGTAGATGCTCTGAAATGGCATTGTTTCTTCTTTCCCTTTATCCCAAAGGGTTTCATTCTTTAATTTTTTGTTTTTTGAGTTGGAGTATCACTCTGTTGCCCAGGCTGAAGTGCAGTGGCGTGATCATAGCTTACTGCAGCCTCAAACTCGTGGCCTTGAGGGATCCTCCCACCTCAGCCTCCTGAGTTGCAGGGAGTACAGTTGCTGGGAGTACTGGCTAATTGTTTTTGTTTTCACAGAGACAGGGTCTTGCTATGTTGCCCAGGCTGGTCTCAAACTGCTGGTCTTGAGTGACCCCTCACCCTTGGCCTCATAAAATATTGAGATTGCAGGCATGAGCCACCGCACCTGACCAAGGGCTTCATTCTTAATGTCTAGCTTCTATCCTGGATTCTGGATCCTTTGAATAGGTCCCACCTGTGAGAAGTTTTAAAACATCAGAGGTATACAAATGAAAACCCTAGATACCAATTTTACTTGCTAAATTGGCAAAGATTCTAAAATTTGTTAACATCCAGTGTTGGCCAAAGTTTTGCTAAAAAATGTGCCCTTGTAGATGGTGTGGGAATAAAATGAGTGTAGCTTTTGTGGACAAATTGGCAGCCCGTGCTTTGTCTCCACAATTCTGCTTCTAGTTCTTCATCTTACAACTATAGAAGCGAACAAATATTTACATCTCACATTTATTGTAAGAGTGTAAACATGGAAACTCTACATTTCCTGAATTAATCCACACTATTTCTCGTTTACCACCTGGTCACCTCAGTCTCTCTGATAATCTCTTAAGCATTAGGGAGAAGTTTTAATTCTTAGCATTCTTGTGCTCAGGTCTTTCCTGTCATATCAAAAGTATTATGTTATGTTCTGTGAAATTCCCTGGGCTCCAGACCTCTTCCTCTTAGTGATGCTCTCCTGGTCCTCTGAACACTTTAGCTGCCGTATCAACCTTCATGAATGCCATCATATTCATTTTCTACTGCTGTATAACAAATTACCACAAGCTCAGAGGCTTGAAACACATGTTTTTTTATGTCACAATTTCTGTGGTCAGGAATCCTGGCACAGCTTAGTAGGGCCTCTGTCTTAGGACCCACCACAAGCTGAATTAAAGGTATTGTCTGGGGCTGGTATCTCATTGCAAGGCTCAGCCAGGGGAGGCTCAGAAGGCTGTTAGCAGAATTCAATTCCTTGCCTCCTGTTAAATTGAGGGCCTGTCCCTAGCTGGGTGAGGACATTTCAGTTCCTTTTCACATGGGCCTCCCAACATGGCCCCCAACATACCCCTTGCTAATTTACCAAAGTCAGCAAATCAGAGAACTGACCAGCAAGATGGATGTTCCAATTGTATATAATCTTGACATTGACCATCTACCAGTTAGAAGCAAGACATGAGTCTCACCCACGCTGAAGGGGAGAGGATTATGTAAGGGTGTAAATGGCTGGAAGTGGGAGTAATTGGGGGTCACCTTAGAATCAGCCACAGTCGTGAAGTTGTATGACTGACATTCTGGCAGCCTAAAAAGAATGCCATCAGGAAAGTCTAATAATCAAGGATGGCTTTCTTTAAGAGTCTTCGCATCTCTTCACTTATTTACGACTTCCTTGGAGTCCTTCTCGACCACTCTTCACCCAGCCTGTGCTCACTCCTATATCTCCATTTCTTCTAGGCTTCATCTGATGATGCCAACCTGTGTTGGAAGATTAATTCCAGCCTTTCCTCTTCATGTCCTCCACCAGTATCCTGAGGGTTGGGGGAAGTGACCTGGGAGCAAGGAGAGTGGGGATGACATGGCAATTAGTGGGTAATCTGGGCTCCTTCTGGCTCTGGGTCCCGGCCCAAGTGTCACCTTCCTGCCACCCAGGCTCAGCTCACCTACTGTACCCCTGCACTGCTACTCATTATATGTCACGTTTCCTCTTTTCTTTTTTTTTTTTTTTTTTGAGATGGGAGTCTTGCTCTGTTGCCAGGCTGGAGTGCAGTGGCTCGATCTCAGCTCACTGCAACCTCCGTCTCCTAGGTTCAAGCGATTCTTGCGCCTCAGCCTCACGAGTAGCTGGGACCACAGGTGCGTGCCACCATGCCCGGCTGATTTTTGTACTTTTAGTAGAGACGGGGTTTCACCACGTTGGCCAGGATGGTCTCGATCTCTTCATTTTGTGATTCACCTGCCTCGGCCTCCCAAAGTGCTGTGATTACAAGCTTGAGCCACCGCGCCCGGCCTTGTCTTTTCTTTTCTTTTCTTATAAGAGCGATTGCCCTCTTAAGTTCCCTGGTGAACTTCCCCGGGAAGGTGGGTCTAGAACCCAGCGGGTGTTTCACAGAACATAACTAAACACTTTCACTATGACAGAGAAGGCCATCACCCTCTGAAATTTATTTTCTTCTTTTTATCTCCTTTTCCTCTAGAGAGCAAAGATGCAGGGGTCTTATTTTTTCCTTGTCCACTGTAATATTTCCAGGACCTGGAATAGCTTCTAGCACACAGTAAACATTTAATAAGTACATGTGAAATAAAGAATTGGATTCGTCATTGAGTAACCCATGTGCCCTGTGAATCCAGTAGGTGGAGGAAGCACCATTGCTGCCCTGGTCCTAAAAGTCATTTCTCATAACTATTTCTTAGGTAGTTGTATAGCTATGATCCTAAAGCTTGCAATCCTGGTGTTATTGACTTTTGTCTTGCTAATATCTAAGCATTTCTTCTCCCTCCCTCTCTTCTCATTGTAGTCGTTGAGGATTACAATGGCTAAACTAAGACACGCTCCAGGAAATCAGCCCACAGGGTGGGATGGGATCCCGGAAGTGCTTCCCATCTCCTGTCTCTGCATTGGTCAGTGGCTGGTAAATATCTGACTACAACTAAGAAATAGCTGCAACATCTGGAGCCTGACAATTGCCCCTGTTTACTTGCATATTTGATGCCACAGAAGGTATAATTATAGAGAGACATTGAGAACGGCAGTCATGATACGTCAGCCTCTTAAGGTGCTCAGGGTGTGTCAGGCTGTGAGCGTGGGCTTCTTCTGTGGCAATGTCTCCCTTAATCCTCACAGCAGCTCTTCCTGGATGGGAGGCGGGGGTGGTTCCCACTGAGGCATCACTAATTCTAAAAACAACTACCTGGTCAAATGTAAATGCAATTTCTAAGCCAGCTTATTAGGCGAATGTCAGTGAAAATAATTTTAATAGCATTCTTGCATTAAGAAGAAGCCTTAATGAAAACACAATTTTAACATAATTAGATTGAAATAGTTCAGCCCTGCATACATAATCTGAAATGATCTTACTTAAGCTCACCTCGCACATTGACAAGTCACTGTTGTAAGCTTTTAAGAAATGGATTTCTAATATTTGATTTTTCTTAGTGTTTATTCAAAATTTAATTTTACCATTAAAATTTGCATTATATGGCTCATTAAGGCAACACCTTTCTCATTACTGTAACAAGAAGACACGTTCAAACAAAGGCACTTCAGAGTGATTAGGCCGTTCTGAAGGTCCACACCTCACAGGCCTTGTTTGAGCTGGCCAGTGTTTTTTGCTCTTAGTCATGGGTATCTTCTCTCTCAATGATAAGAATGGACATTTTCCATCAAATTTTAAGTCCTTAAAAAATAGCATCTCTTCTCATTGACCCCCTTCTTTTTAGAGTCTATTTCAGAAAACCAATGCTTTCTTTCAGTAGCGTGTCCCTGGTAGCTCTTCTTCACTGTTTGTGTGTAGGGAGTGAGGGCAGAAGTTGGGGTGACAGCCTGCTAGAAGTCCTGAAAAAGGAGGGGGTATCACTGCCCAGCGCCGTCCCCAAGCAGATTGTCCCATAGTGCTGGGATGGCAAGTTCACATCAGGGATATTTTTTCTACTGAACTGGTATGTCCCGATGGTTATGTACAGGGGGTAATTAGGTGCTGTTTTTGGTGAACGAAGCATTCCCATGGGCTTGGTGGGGCCTTGGAGACAGCATGTGCTGTGTGCTGGAACAACCCGCAGTGAGAGACAGCACAGGCTTGCATCTGGTTGTCCCACTTCTGGATTGTGTCACATTGAGCTACTTTCCTTGCTTCTTTGAATTCCAATTTCCTTATCTGTGAATTGAGGGTAAAGGGACATGATAACCTCACAAGGTCTCTGGAGGCTTATTATTTAATGAACAAATTCATACATAGTACCCTCTGTGACAGAAAGTAAGAAATCAAAGTGTAGTTCTTCTGGTCTCACCCTCAGGATCTCCCACTGATTTCTAAGGTGGACCAGTGTCTCCCAAGGACTCATTCAAAGGTGGAAATCTGTTAGCAAGGTAAAGGCATGGGGACATTGTCCAATGTGTGGAAAACCACCATGTCTGACACAACATGAGACACCAGAAGAGAGGGGAAGAACCCATGCAGAGAGAAGCCTCATCCAAGGAACTGAAGAAAACCCTCAGAATGAGCCCTCCCGCCGCTGCTTCTCACTTGTGTTTAGGAGAACTCCTGTTTTCCTTTCTACCCACCTCCTGCCCAATCTTCCTTTTTCCCCAACGTTCATTTTTACTAAATGCCATCTCCATTCATGCAGGGGCTTAGACTCCAAACCCGAGTTTCATTCTCACTTTCCCACATAGTCTACTTCCAATTCATGAGCAAGAGTTGTTGACACAAACCACACACCCTTCTCATCCCCTCCACTAACGCCCTGATGGTCCAAACCGTCTATTATCTCTTTGTAGTTCTTGGGACCGTGTATCACATCCCCATGGCACAGTCTCTGGCAGGGGTAGGGGCCATGTGGGGCTGCACTCCTCTGCTCACTTCCTGTTCTCTCATTGCAGAGAATCAGTCCTTCCCAGAATCTTCCCAGCAGAGCTCAGAATTTACCTTAAGTCACTTTGGCCAGGACTGTGTCATAAATCACTACAGCCCACTGGTCTGACACATCTTGTCTGAGATCAAGTATCTCCCCTCCAGACCTGAATAAGATTGGGATTCTGTAAGTTAAAAAGGGGGGCATGTTGCCCAAATAAGTAGGCCACCACAATGGCTGTACCATGTGCAGAAAAGGGAGAGGAAGTAGCCAGACAAGAAAAGGAATAAGGCAGGGAGCAGAAGAAAGTTCCCCACCAGTGAAGGCTTCATGTTGTTGGGGCGCTGATGAAGAGCATGAACTAAGAAAAAGAACGTGTCACTCAATACCTTAATGCAACGTGTGATTCTAGGCTAGCTCCTGAACAGAAACAGGACATTGGTGAGACAAGCGGTAAGACTGGAGTAGACCCGAAGGCTGGTTCACAGGGCTGCATTACTATTAATTTTCTGGTTTTGATACTTGTACTGTGATTATGTAAGATATTAACTTGAGGAAGTTGAGTGCAAGACATATGAAAATTTTTTGTACTATTTTTATAACTGTTTAATTAGTTTGAAATTATTTCAAAGTGAAAATGGAAAAATTAAAAACCTCAAAACAAATAAATTGAAAAACTTATATGAAATAGTTTTTTTTTTTTTTAAAGCTAAGAGCATAAATTGAGGAACTACTTCTATCCATAACTTATAAATATAACAGGAGTTACCAAGAATATACCTGACAGGGCTAAAAGCTGTGTAAGTGACCCAGAAAAAAACCTGAGATAATGACAATTAATTGGACAATTACTGGAAACATTATAGATATAGAAGGCAAATAACTTATGTTTAAATACTTTGCTTATGTCCTCATCTTTCATAGCTAGAGTCAGATATTGTCAAAAGTTGAAACATATCCTCAGTAAAAATGACTATAATTTTATAAAGGTTTCTCTTCTTTCCTTTTCTTTGTTTGTTTGTTACTCTCTCTCTTTTTTCTTTTTCTTTTTTTTAGAGAGGGCGTCTTGCTGTGTTGCCCAGGCTAGAGGGCAGTGGCTATTTTCCAGCACGATCATAGCACACTGCAGCCTCAAGGTGCTGGCCTCAAGGGATCCTCCTGCCTCAACCTCCTGAGTAGTTGAGACTACAGGTGCACCACACCAAGCTTTCATAAAGGGTTTTTTTTTTTTTTTCTTTTTGAGAAAGAATCTCACTTTGTCTTCCAGGCTGGAGTGCAGTGGTGTGATCTCCATTCAATGCAACCTTTGCCTCCTGGGCTCAAGCGATCTTCCCACCTTAGCCTCCCAGGTAGCTAGGACTACAGGCTTGCACCACCACGCCTGGCTAATTTTTTGTATTATTTTTTGTAGAAAGAGGGTTTTTCCATGCTGCCCAGGCTTGTCTCGGACTCCTGAGCTCGAGCAATCCACCCACCTTGGCCTCCCAAAACGGTGGGATTACAAGTGTCAATCACCGCACTTAGCCTCATAAAGGATTTTTACTATCTTATTTTATCTTTAAAGAATTGTTTAGAAATTATTACTTCCTGCAGTGGGAAAATATTATCTGATTTCTAGTGGTGTCTCATGTCTTACTTCAACATCTTTTTCTTCTGTTAAAGTAAAAATACTTTAGTTAATTCCGTTAAAACAGTGTAAATACGGTGACGCAGTTTTCTGAGATCATCTGTGTAGCTCTATCTAGCTGTCTTTCTGTTTATCTGCCTATCTATTTGTCTATCTTTCTGTCTGTATATATGCAGAGATGGATGTCTCACACAGTATTTACCGAGCTCTAACACTGATTGTTTCAGTTTACATAATTTTGGGTGATTTCTCTTGCTTTCTTTACACTGCTCTGAATTTTAAAAACTCAGACATTTTCAAGGGAGTATGTGCTTTATTATTTTAAAAAGCTAAAAGAACAGATGATTTAAAAAACAACATAGCTTACATAGATTGAGATGGGATCACTAACATTGTGTGTTGCATGTTTCAGTGTGAATAAAACCACCATTGAAAATAGTGATTGTTCCTCCTGTTCCCTGCCTGGGATGCCTTCTTATTGCTTCTCTTCTCATCCTGTCTCACTCTCCTCTTTGTTTAGCCTCCCTTCTTTCAAGACCCAGTTTAGGCAAAGATCACTCTCTCTAACTTCTGTGACATTTCATCCTGTTACCGATCTGTGTGGTTGAGGCAGAATCTGTCTATGATCCATCTAGGGCGGCCAGCTTGTCTCTTTCAATCTTCATGCCCATCGCAATGCTTCATGCATGTTATAAGATTAAAAAATGACAAACCCTGGGTTTGAGCAGGTTAGCAGAAGGCAGGGGAACGTCACTGAGTGGGAAAGGAGATGGAGATATGAGTTTGAATAGAAATACCAATAAATATAAACACTTGGAGTTTATGGAATGCTTGTGGCAGAAGGTCCCTTACGTGCCAAGAGGCAATTACTCCAAGCCTGCGGTATGTAACAACTAGCTATTATTAATATCTTAAGAGAAATTTTCAGCCCCCAAATTAATACCACTGACCAGTTCTTAATTGTTCTATGGTTTCTTTTCGTTCAGGTTACATTTCTTAATTCTTCTGTACCCTTGTTTCTCCAGTTGTAAACTTAAGATGATGACGTCTTCTGTGGGTATCAGTTGTCAAGTGTGCACAAATAACTTGTACCAGGAAGCTAAAGTCTGCTCCCAGACCACTCGGCTGATACCTGACCGGGGTGCTGACCTCCTCTGTTTTCTTATCTCTGCACTGGGCACCCCTGAGTTGGCCTTCCTCTACAGGGCTGCTTCTTGGCATAGCTCCCAGCCAATGATAAAGGACTTGACAAACACGACGTGCTGAATCATATCTGCTGGGGGAGGGTGAGCCAGAGGCGAGGCATAGATATGGAGAAGGATGGCGACATATTTCTGATACCTACTGTGGGCGCCTATGAGCAAAAGTCTTTCCTGAATGTAGTTATGCAGCGCCACACAGTAACTAGACTCTTCATCATCATCATCATCATCATGATCATCATAGCTACCACTGACTTGGGGGCTTTCTCTGTCCCAGGTAGGGGAATGCTTGGCAGATTTGACACCTCAAGCAGGTTGTGTTTTAATGACTCACTTTATGATACAATTATTTTCAGTAACAATCATGAAATAAAGCAAGTAATAATAGTGGACAGAAAGGAAACATAAAGGTGGAACACTTTTTAATGAATTTTGCATGTTTAATCATGCCAACAAATAATAACAATGAAGGGCAAAAAAGCAAATGAGAAATAGATTAATTCTTTAAAGTAGAATTAATGTAAATTTTGGAAAACAATACAAAAGAATGGAAGTTTTGTAGAATGAAATCATTCTCTGGAAGTGTCAGAGAATGATTTGTGCAAACATGACAACACTGAAGTAATTTAATTTCTGTTTTTTCAGCTTTACAATCAGTTTGTAATAATTTCTCCTGTCCTCAAACCACCGTTCAAATGTGAGGGTCAGAGACTCCAATTGCACCCAAAGCAACTCAGAAAATTCTGAACCTTCATGATCTTACTCTAGAAATCAGTGCACATAGCTAAGTCCATGTATGTTATATCCATGGCTGACTGGATAATTGGCTGACTCACATAAATAAAATGTTTACTAAAGGATGGGTAATAAAAATGTGCTAATTTGAAGTTTACTTAAGTATTACACTATTAAAACTCAACAGTAATCACAGTAATTGCTTAGAATTTGTTTTAGATCAGCAATTCTTTCCCCCTAGGTAGGCATATTTTATCACAAATAACATCTGGAATTTTCAATTTCAATGCATGATGATAATAAACTTAGAGTTATTTTTGCTTTCAGATTTTGTATGGACCATGAATTCCCTGATTGCTGACTCTCTGGTCCCAGCACTGTGCTGAGTGCATTGCACTCGATGACTTAATTTTCACAGCTGCTATTATTCCCAGCTGATAGACGAAGTCCAGAGATGGCAGTTAACTTGCCCAAGGTCACACAGAGTGGTTTGTCATTAAAATCTACACAGTGGATTTGAATCTAGACAGTTTCTGAGGCTGCACTTATGACCAGAAGGGCTATATACTGTCTCAAAATGAAACAAAACAAAACAAAAACCATCACATACTCCGGTTATATGGAAATAACTCACATTTTCATTGTTGTCTGTGTAGCTTTTTTCCTTCCCTTTTCTTCCCCCTTCTTTAGCTCAGAATGCATTTGGGGGAAGCACACATTTGAATTTCTGGTGTACATGGAGCTACTATTGCAGCTGAGATTTATAACTCTCAAAGCTCAGAAGATAATTGAGGAGATACCTTTGGATAAAGAAACTGAACGTACCAACTAGACTGTTAGAGAAGACACATTTTAATAAATAACCTGAATATATAAGCCAAACGGTTGCAAGGACTGAAGAAACACTTTAAATCCTTTCTCTGAAAAGACTATTACAAATGCAGAAGATGGAATATTAAGAGGAACATTCCAGAAAAGCTCAGCAGGACAACTTAGCAAAACAACACATCAATGACTACTTTGACAGTCTGTGGAAGTCTTTTGCCAGTAAGGGAAGACATCGAGTTGCCCATGATGGTTTTGTTTTTACTCCTGTAACCTAGTCATTAAAACCTCCCTTGGAACCTTTGCTCAGTGGTACCTCAGGCTGGAAGAAGACAACGGTCTTCTTGTCCATCACCTACGCATGCCAATGGTTGAGAGCTATAAATCAGGATTTTCAAAAAAGTTGCTCTTTCCTTGATGTAATCCCAAACGTATCCATCATACAAACGGAATTAGCTTCCCGTAGTTTAGTACTCCTGCTCATATACCTCAAGACAAGCTTCTTTCAAGATGGCATTCCCAAAGAATAAAAATTAGAAGATCAAGAGAGAACAGATCCAGTTTTGCCTAAATCTCTTTACGTCATCACAATTGTCTGTTGACCAAGTGTTCAACTGTTCTTTCTAGTTTATATTTTTAAGGCACTTGAAGAGCTAATACAGCTGGTTGATTCTGGCGTTCATATAATACATCACAAATGCATGAGACAGATTGGGTAAGTATAGCTGCATATCAATTAGTAGAAAATCACTAATGTTTGGATGCATTTTATTCAATTCATACTCAACTATTCTGATACAAAACATTTTTTTTTAATTCAGTGAAAAATGTTAAGTTCCCCAGTCATATAAAATAATCGGCTAACTTCATTTCACTGTTTAATGGTTTTCCTGGGTTCTGTAGAGAGCTACAGCATGGACTTCTCAGCAAAGGTGACACATGCCTGAGACCTGGAGCCATTCATCACTCAGCAAATAATCCTGCCACTGGGCATATGACAGAATTATCTTTCATGTCTGCAGCTTCAACAGGCCTGTTCCACCTCCCAAGCAAAAAAGAGGAAAGAAACACAAGTGAAGCATCTAAGGCTTTGTTCAGAGTTCTTTATCAGGTGCAATTTTTTACCTGTTAGTTTTTTGCAACAAGTCCCAAGTTCTGGCTTGGGTTAAACATAGCATCTAGGTAGTAGGAGCACAAGAAAAAAGATGAAAAAAAGATAAGGGCACAGCGAAGAACTGGAGTTTATCCTGAATTAAAGATAAAATCAATTTTTAAAGTGCTATGTTGGTGAATTAACGTGTGGGTGTGTGTGTGTGTGTGTGTCTGTCTGTCTGAATTTCAAATGAAGCACAAAGTATTAGGTTTTTCTTTATTTCCACTAAAAACAAAACAATAAGGAATTGACAAATCATTTCTCAAAGGATTAAGGTTAAACGCAGAGAGGTCATCCTAACAGTGGTGATGGGCAGACACTGGGTATGGTTACCTAGGAGAGCTGGGGAATTTCTCTTCCTGGGGTGACTTTGGGGAGGGGAATGGGGAGGGAGGGACTCACCTCTAGATGGTTTTCGGGGCAGTCTTGGCCTTGGGGGTATGACAACATGTTCAATCTTCCAAGATCCATTCCATCTTAGGATTCCAGGATAATAAAGACCGAACAAACTGCTGGTGTCAAGATAGGTCACATTTTGTCTGAACTTTCTCAACAAGAGTGTTTACATTTCCAGAAGACCTCTGGCTGAAATTGTGATCAGGGCAGGGTTGAAGCAATATAAAGTTCTATTCAAATGATGTTACATTTAGTATTCATCTAGTGTCATTCTTCAGAGAAGCACATTTTGCCCTTCAAAAGAAGCTCATTCATCTTGACAACGTTCTTGGTCAGCAGGTATTATTATGATAATACCTTCAGTTTATTTAGCATCTCTCACCCCCTTTTCAGGCGAGGTCAAAGCCAGTCAGGCAGTCAGTCAACAACGTTGATTGAAGTCTGCTGGTGTGTAGAGCTGTGTACTAAATCACCGTCGAACACCAGCTATCCCAGTCCTTACCGCATGCTGAGCACACCTGTGAGGCTGGCAGGCTGCGGGCTGACTCTCTCCCGGAGAGGTGCTGCACCCCAGCCTGCTGGAGCCTCAGTCATTAGCTGGTATTTACTCACATTTAGCTTGGGTTGCAGAAAACCTCTCTACATACAAACTTTTGGAGATTTCTCCTCTGCAGATTCTGTCTGGGCCTTGACAAGCCACAAGCATCCTCTCCAGGCTTCAGGCAGCTTAAGCTGCCCATGTAGTTAAAAGCAGGAAGCACGCCGTTGCCCAGAAATGGAAAGAGCAGACTGACAAACAAAATTAGCTGAACTTTTTTAACCTAACGAAAAGAGGAGGTGGTTTTCTGAGAGGTGTTGAGCGCAGGTCCTTTCCCCCAACCTGTGTGCCGCCCGGATTGGAGTACACAGGATGGCAGGCAAGGGCCCAGGTGGGAAGGAAACATACGCTCAAATGACACAGGAAATACAAGCTGATTGTCCAAAAATTAGAATATAGAGCTAGGCAAAAAGAAAAAGTAATTAAGTGTCCCCAGTAATGACACATCCCTAGGTGCCATCCCCTCTCATTGAGATGAATGTCCACTCAAGCCATTGTCCTGTGTCTTTCTTTGTGTAACTGAAATTACGTTATTCAAAATAGGACTATTTTACATACATGTCATCACATGAGGCAAATTGTCCCCTTTTAGAGTGCCCTTTGAACTTCTATGTTTTCCTACATACACCATGCACAGCACGCCTGTTAGATTTCCAAAACTGCTCTCTGAGAGTCACTGATGCTTACTTAAGAGACCCTCAAGTAACAAGTTGAAAAAGAATCCACTTTGACAAAATGTAGGGCTCACTGCTCATGTGGCACTTCCAGCCACACTTTACTAACTTAATCTAGTCCATGGCCATTGCTGGCTGTTAAGGACCATGGAGCATGTCGCTTTTGATTAAGTGACAATGTGTACAGATAAGAATTAGATTCTGTTAGTAAGGAAGGCCAAGAAATGAATATTAGAGACGAATATTAGAGAAATAACCTACAGTCTCTGCCTCATTGGGTGTCTGAAAGTTTAAGAAATTTTAAGTTAGAATGTCACTTAATATTGGTCCTTAGGGAATTTGATTTAATGATCACCGTTAACTGAAATCTGTAGAAAATACCGAGACCTCATTTTAACAAATCTGCGTTTATTTTTCTGTCCTCCACTAACAGGCTAATCCAGGATAGTGGTGCTCCAACCTGTGCCTCTGGATTTGAAAGCTTGCAGTGTAGGAGACTCCATGGAGGAAGGGGAGGGAGCTGTGAGCTCCAGGCTGGGGCCGTCCAGCACAAGAGCCTAAGCTGATCTCATGAAAACTTGGCCACCTATGAATTCCACTCTATCTTTGGCACCAGAACATGGCGAGAAAAAAAGTAGTTCCTGGAAATAGTTTTGCCCAAATAAAGACAACATGCAAATAGTTTTCAGTGTTCATTAACATTAACCTAGCTTCTCCAGTTTGGAATATTTGGAACTTAATGTGGAGTATTAATAACTTCAACTTTTATTCATTCTACACAAGATCCAAAGCACTAAAAACCTTAAAGTATTTTCTGTTGTTAGAAATAAGTACTCAGCAACCCCGAGTTGTGATTTTACCTTTATATTTAGTTCTCTCTTTCACATGATGAAAATCCCGGGCTCACTTCATTTATTTATTTATTTGTTCATTCATTCAACAGGCATTTGTATTGAGCACTTTCTGTGTGTTGCAGATTGGCTTCTTCAGGAAAGAGATGTGAGGTTGAGTTTAGGAGGAATGGTGTTTATCAAGAAGCACTTTCAGGGCCAGTGCTGTTTGGAGGGGAGAAGGAAGCAGGAGCAGGCAGAGGAAGCAGCGGCCAGCTCAGCCAGCCCCATGGGGACTGCTGGGGGCAGAACGCCCTTTCGAATTGCTCCGATCAAGATGCCCAGGCCTCTGTGCCCCTACCACCATCAGTCCTGGGATGTGGATCTCCCTGGCCCTGACCTTGGATGAGGCAGTTTTCTGCAGGAAAGGCACCGCTGAATGGCCCAGCAACTGTAGACTGCCTGTGGCCAGCACTTCCAGCCGCCAGGCAACAAAACCTTTACTGAAGAGGGATCGGGCAGAGCATCCACCCCAAAGGTCCACCTTAGGGTTTCATGGCAGCGTTTGTTATAGGGGCGTAGCTAACCACATGCACTAACCTGCAGTGCATTTCTCTTTCACATCACAGCCCCTGTGGGACTCTGCTAGGGGTCCAGGGTTCTTTCCATCTTGTTCCTCTGCTACATGCAAGGGCATTGTCAACAGCTCCATGGTCAAGGCTCGATGGCTGCTGTGGTCAGGCTTCAGACAGTGGGAGAGGGGGAGCGTACAGAGGTGCATGCCATTGTCCCAAGGCCTGCTCCTGAAGCTGCGCACGTCACCTCCACTCACATTCCTCTCAGAGCGTGTGGTAAAGTGGCTGCACCTAACTGCAAGGGAGTCTGGGAGGTGTAACCCATGTGACCAGTTCCAGATCCCTTACTGTGGAGGAAGGGATAAATGCATTACGGCAGGAAATCGCCTTCTTTGTTACAATGGGCTCGCAATTCCACTCCATGTTGGCCTCTGCACACATTTGGCATGTATACCCTAGAGATTTCCGTCTCCATGCACGTCACACACCTTATGTATCTCTGCCTCCATCAAGCAAGTGGCACAGTGATATGGTGTTATTCTGAACCTGGGATCTTGCCTACATCTGGTATTACATTGTTTGCATCTTGGTAAGAACTGTAGAGGTTTAATCGTGCCCTTGTCTAGTCCCACCCTCAGAGCTTCTGATTTCATTGGTCTGGGTTGCAGCCTAGGTAATTGGGTTTTTAAAATCTTTCCAATTGATTCTCTTATGCCACCAAAGTTATTAATGGCTGGTTAATAGGAAAAATGGGCCAGGTGTAGTGGCTCACACCTGTAATTCCAGTGCTTTTGGAGGTGGAGGCAGGAGGAGCATTTGAGACCAGGAGGCTAAGACCAGGCTAGTCAACATAGTGAGACCCCCATCTCTACAAAGACTTTTTAAATTAGCTGGGCGTGGTGTTGCATACCTGTAGCCCCAGCTACTCTGGAGGCTGAGGCAGGAGGATTGCTTGAGCCCAGGTGTTCAGAGCTACAGTGAACTATGATGGGGTCACTGCACTCCAGCCTGGGTAACAGAGAGAGATGCCATCCCCCTCCCCCTCCAAAAAAGAAAGAAAATGAAAAAGGAACTTCTAGCTCAATTAGGGGTGTGTGTGTGTGTGTGTGTGTGTGTGTGTAAGTGACTAAATTCTCCTCATATTTTGGTTCAAGCAGATGAAAGAAGTTAATGGCTCATGTGACTGAAACTTCCAGGGAGATAGAGCTAGCTTTAGGCATGGCTTGATCCAGCAACTGAGATAAAGTCTCCAGAACATGGTCTGTCTTCCTCAGTCTGTGTCTTTCTCCTGTCTCTGCCACCCCTTCCTCCTTCCCTGTCTCTGCTGCCCCTCCTCATGTCCTCCCCAACTCAATTTGACTAGGATGCTAAGATGCTATCCAGAAAATTATTGCAGATCAAGTCCAGCAGAAAAATAGGCTTCCTTTTTCCTTTCTGGTTTACTGTGTTTAGTCAGATATGTCATACGTACGAAAGGATTATGTCATGTCAATATATGCCTAAAAGAATGATAGTAAAAACAAGCCCTGTCTGTCCACCACGCAGGTTAAGACACAGAACACAGTCCTACTTTCGAAATCCCCAGTGCACTCTCCCAGCCCAAGGTGCTGCAGAAATGTCACTCATTTATCACTCAGTTTTCTGCTGTTTCTGACCTTATCTAAACGAACTCATGCCATATATATTTTTTCTGTAAGTGACTAACACAATGTGGTGTTTCTCAAATTCATCTGCATTGATGTGTCTGTATTTTATTTTCATTGCTGTTTAGTATAACATGCCTTAATTCATTTGTTTTTCTATTTTATGGACATTTGGGTTTCTGTTCTTTTGTTGTTATGATAATGATTGCTACTAAAAACATTATTTCATGAGTTTCTCCAGGGTACTTAAATAGGAGATAATTTGCTGGGATGAAGGATATGAACATCTTCAACAGTTTTAGGGTCTGAGAGTTAGCCAAACACTATCCAGATATACTAATATCATCAGTTTACATTCCCACCAGCAGAACGTGAGAGAGCCCCTGCTCCTCCTCACTGCCAAGACTTAGAAATTTCAGATCTTTAAATATTTCCCTATCTGTTGTGTTGAAATCTTATCTTACTGTGGTTTTATCTTCCTCCTCCTCCTCCTCCTCATTATTATCATTATTACTATTAGAGACAGAGTTTTGCTCTTTTGCCCAGGTTAGAATGCAGTGGCATGATCACAGCTCAGCTCACTGCAGCTTCCATCTCCTGGGCTCAAGGGATCCTCCTGCTTCAGCCTCCTGAGGAACAAGGACTATAGGTGTGAGCCATCATGCATGGCTAATTGTTAAATTTTTTGTACAGATGAGGTCTCCTGTGTTGACCACACTGGTCTTGAACTCCTGGTCTCAAGCAATCCTCCTTCCTTGGCCTCCTAAAGTGCTGGAATTGCAGGCATGAGCCATAGTACCCAACCATATTATGAAAGGATTTTTTTCTTTAGTAGGCTTATTTTTTTTCTATTTCTTTTGAGAAAAGTCTGTTCATGTCTTTAGCCTTCTTTTGTACTGAGTTGTGCTCCATTAATTTATATATTCTGAATGCCCTCCTTTTGTCTGTTAAATATGCTGCAAGTATCTTCTCTCAGTTGGAAGGTTTGCTTTTGTTGTCTTTGAAATGTACTCAAATTCATCAAACTTTATTTTTTGATAATTTTATTTTTTAATAATTTATACTTTTTATCAGTTTCAGTAATCCCATAGTGTGTGCTTATATTTTTTCTATAGCTTCTTACCAAGAATTTTAAAGTTTTATTATTTTCATGTAGGTATTTAATTCAAGTATAATTTACAAGTGGTATGTGGAACAGAACAATTTATTTGGCGTAAATGCATACACAATTTTCCCAACCTATTTATTGAGTGGTCCTGTGGTGAGTGACCTTGATCTTCATTGTCTATAAATGAGGGTGATAACAGAAACAATCTATGTTTGTTTTCCAGTGCCATGTAACCAATACCCCCAAAACTTGCAGCTTAAAATAATATGTATTATCTCACAGATTCTGTGGGTTGGGGATTTGGCTGTCTATGGCCGAAGGTATCTCACAAGGCAGTAAGCAAGGTTCTGATGGGGCTGCGGTGTCATCTGAAGAGTCAATTGGGGAGGATCCTCTTCTTAGCTTACTCATGTGGTTATTGGCAGGATTTAGTTCTTACGGGCAGTCAGGCTAAAAGCCTGTTTCTCACTAGCTGTTGGCCAGAAGTCTTGCTTAGACTTATATACTACCCAGGCCTCACTGTAGGGCAGCTCACAACATAGTAACTGGCTTCCATGAAAGTGAGTGAACAAGAGAATGAAAGAGGCATCTCAGGTGTCATACGTAAGCCTTTTATAGCCTCATCTTGAAAGTGATATCCCAGGGCCGGGCACAGTGGCTCATACCTGTAATCGCAGCCTTTTGGGAGGCCAAGGCAGGTGGATTACTTGAGTCCGGAAGTTTGACATTGGCCTTGACAACATAGTTAGACACCTTCTTTACAAAAATTTTTTTAAAAACTTAGCTGGGCATGGTGGCACACTCCTGTGGTCTCAACTGCTCAGGAGGATGAGGCAAAAGGATCAATTAAGGCTGGGTGGTTGGGACTGCAGTGAGCCATGATCGTGCCACTGCACTCCAGACTGGGTGACAGGAAGACCTTGTCTCAAAAAAGAAACAAATGACAACAACAACAAAACATTCCATCATGGACCAGTGTTAGAAACATCCTTGAACTGGAGTTCAAATTTTTTGATTTAGAAAGAAAGCTCCAGACTCTATCTCAAAAAAAAAAAAAAAAAGGCAGTGGGGTGGGGGGAAGAGAAAAGAAAGAAAGAGACACATTTCACATTCTATTGTTTCTGCTACTCTCTATTTATTAGAGGTTATACGCTCTTCCTGATAAGTCCAGCCCCATTCAAGGAGTGAGGGTCATACAGGGTGTGACTGTCAGGAGATGGGAGCCAAAGGGAGGCTCCTTAGAGGCTGCCTTCCACACCAGCTCAGAAGCTTTCTGTGAGGATTCAGTGACGTTCCATGAGGAAAGTCCTGAGACTTCCCTGGACTATAGAGGTGCTTAAGTCAGCATTGGCTGCTAGCCTTTTGAGTATCATCTTGCTGCCTCCTGTTTCACACACCAGGTTTCCATATATGTGTGGCCAGTGTCTTGGCTCCATTCGACCTAGTTGTCTATTTTTCTATTTCTGTAGTGTGATGATTAATTTTGTACGTCAACTTAGCTGGGATAAGAGGTGCCTGGATAGTTGGTAAAGTATCTCTGGGAGTATTGGAGATTGTTTGCAAAAGAGATGCCCATTTCAGTTGGTAAACTGAGTCAAGAAGCTGGCCCTCCCCAGTGTAGGCAGACATTGCCCAATCCCTCCAGGGCTGAGACAGAACAAAATGGTGGAGGAAGGGAGAGTTCATCCTCTTCTTGATCTGGGACATCCATTTCTCCTGGTCTTGGCCATTGGAGCTCCTGGTTCTAAAACATGTGGCAATATTTGGAATTTTGATTTATTTTCTCTATGACATTAAAGTCTCGATAGCTGGTAAGGCAAGCCCTCCAGCATCCGTCTTGGCCTTGCTATTTCTTCTCATGAGATTTTGGCTAATCCTGGCCCCTTCGCCCTCTCTCTAAATGTTGGAGTCTGACAGCCTGCAACCACACTGGGGTCACATTTCTATGCCTTAAGGAGAGGAGATGCTGGGTGCAAAGATGACACCAGCTGCTCTGCTGGAAACATGGGGTGGCTCTGCTGACAGAGGGCAGAGTGAAAGGGCGTGAGGCACACTTCCCAGCCCCCAACACCAACAGACCACCGGAAGCTATGGCAGCTGAGGGTTCAGGCATCTCATCCTTGTTTCCCAGCAAAGCAGTGACAGAAAATGTGTGGGGGCCAGTGTCTGGGGGTGGAGGTTTGTGCACAGTGTTAGCACTGTGCTGTTTTGGGGACTCCTCTGGCACTGTCTCCTGCTTGCTCCTTGTCCCACTGCCCAGTACTGCTGTGGCAAAACGACTGGCTGAGTGGAAAAGGCTGAAAGAAAAACACCTGGGGAATCAACTGTCTCTAAAATTGCCATGCATTTTAAAATTCAAAAATCTGAAATTGTTATAGATTCAACTGAACAAGCAGAATGTAGAATTCCTCTCAAATTTTCCTTTCTGCAATAAAAATCGACCTTGAGGAGAACTGCAGTTTTACCCTGTTCACAAAGTCACAATGCAGCTGGGGAGCAGAAGCGTTGTTTGCATCTCTTTTCAAATGTGTCTGACAAAACACAAATAGGAAAGCCATTGACATGGGGCCTCAAATCTTTTTTGGAGGAATATAAAATTTCAAATAAATGCAGAGCTATTTTGGGGAATCTGAGATTTTCAACAGGTGCGTGTACTTTCTATGAGGAACTGAGTGGAGATTCGTGATGGAGGGGGCGGCGTCCCCCAGTGGTCTGGCATCAGGGAATGCTTTGGAAAGAAGAGATGCTCTTCGTTTTGCACAGCGTCTTCCTGGGCTGTGAAGCCAGCTCCATAGTCCTAACGATGTATGAGAAGGCATGATAGGGAATTACCACAATTACACGGGGTAATATTTACTCAGCTATTTGAAGAACTCTAGAGCTGAGTCTTTGCTAATTAGATTCGCCACCTAATGGCTATTCTTAATTCATGAAAAACATTTTCAGAGGATTTAATGATCTGGATCAAGCGGAAGTGTGGTGTGTTGAGCACACATTTAAACCACTCCTCAAAAATTACAGGGGCCAGGCCTGGGAGATTTTATCACCTGAAACCCATTTGGCCTTTTTTGAAATCAGAGCTATTCCCTCAACTTCTATAATGCTGCCCTACCAAGTAATAGGGACTCTTCTGGATACAAATGATTTGGGGGAAAAAGAACAGAACAGAAAACTCTACTTATTATTTTATAGTTACATGGCATTATACCAGACCACATAATTCTCCTTAATTAGGTTTGCTGGAGAAAAACAAAGAAAAGAGAGGGATGAGAGAAGAGAGAAATTTTTATACCTAATTAAAAAATTTTATTAAGGCAGGTTTCCCCTTGAGCTGTTAGAAACCTAACTGTCTTCGTTATTACAGGGATGAATAAAGAAACCAGGCAATTTCATACAAAGACAAAAAAGTCCCAGCCTCCTGATGGAGGGCGGTCAACAGCTGTGTCTTGCGGAAGCTGAATCTGCAATGGCTGTGCGGAGGCAGATGTGGAGGCTCTGCTCCGTCAGGTCAATGACCAAAGGCTACATCTGATGACATCCTCGTGGTCTGCAGAAGAGACAGCATTCCAGAGAAATGGGCTTTAATTTGAGCAGAAGAGCTTTCATAGGAATAAACCTTTGCATTGGTTCAGGGATGGGACAAAAAGACAGACAGGCAGCGCCGCTATAATGATTAATAACGTGGTGTGGGGCTCTCCATCCATTTGTCTGGATGTCCTCAGGAAGGGGACAGCATGTATCCAGGTCCCCATGGGCTGTCCTGGATGAGGTAGCGGGGCTACTCCTGCTGGTTTCTCCTGTTTTTTTTCTAGACCGTTTCATTGCATGAAGCATCTAAGAATGCACTGTGTGGATGGCACGTGCTCCTTATTGATTTCACTTTTGGAATTGATCAAATTTTTCTCTCTTAACCTTCTAAATACCATCAGTCTCCCACTTCTTATGCACTCATAAAATGTGTCACCCAAGGCATTTCTATGCTAATGCAGTTGTTAATGGCGCTAGACAGGAAATAATTTCTTCTGCTTCACAGACAATTTAGAGCTCCCCCAAGATAAATACACACACACACACACACACACACACACACACACACACACACAGAGAGAGAGAGAGAGAGAGAGAGAGAGAGAGATGTTTATTTTATATATATGCAGGTGCCTATGTGTGTATATGTGTTTTGATTTCTATGACTGATGAGCTTATAGTTAGTGGACAGTAATTTAAGAGCCAATTGGGCTAAATATTATGATGATCAATTCAAGTTTTTGTTCCTGACCATGAGAAAATTATTCCTTTTATCCTTTGCACAGTAGTTTGATGCACCACACACATATAAATGACTAAAACAGTAAATTAACATTTGTCCCAATCTTGTCTTCATTATGTCGAAGAAAATAACAAAGCAGTATTATTCAGTGATCTGAACTGGCTGCTTTAACGGGCCGAGTTGCTTATGGAGATGAAGCTTGAAGCTGAAAGGTAGCCTGTGCTGGGATTTTCTTGCTCACAAATGTAAGAGACAAACTCTAGTCCTGTACATCTGTGCATTTAAGTTCATGTGTAATTGTGTGTGTAAAGATATCAAAAGAAAATCTGAAGTCAATGTTTGGAGTCAGGTTTTGCATGTCACTCCAGGGCCTCCTTTAAGATAAAATCCTTAGGAAGACAGCCCCATGTCTTTCTGCCTTTTCCCCTCAACAAATCCTCATCATAATTATTTGTTGTCCTGCAGTTCTGCACGCCGGAACCAGCGCTGGCATGACATGATCAAACACAGAGCAGGCACATTTGGCAGGGGCTGGATGTGGATACACGCACTGCAGAAAGGCCAGCTGGGCCCTGCCACCTGCCACTTCTGCTCATGGTGTTCGCTTGGTTCCCCCGCCCAACTTTGAGGGTGACTGGTTGTTACTGGAGAAAAAAAAAACAAAGACAGGAAAAATGCTTTGACATCTTGAAAGGGTTGGCAAGTCATCTGGCTATTTTGCTCATTGTGTGACTTCACACATTCTTGAGTATTTACTCTTGCTTGAACATCTATTTTCAACCCATCATAAACCTTGTAACTTTATGCACATTATTAATCTGACTCTGAACCATTCAACCAAGATTCATAGTAGGTTTTACCAAATAGCACAAAGGAAACATCGGTTTAATAAATGGAAAGGCAGAAAACAATGAGTTTGTGATTCTTCAAATATTGCTCACTTTTTTGCAAAGCTTGCTTGATTTTTAGTCATAGTAAAATTTATGCTATGTACCTCTTTATTTTCTTTACTTTGTCTGGAAGTGCCTTTATCAGGCGATTAACACTAAAAGCTAAAATATGAGGTTTAAATACTGGAGCCGTGGAAGTTTGAGGATTGCTTGATGACTCCTGTTCGAAGCTCCCTGGATAACTCAAATACAAGATAGCCAAAGGGAGCTTCAACTCTAAGAACTTGCTGTGAGGTCCACAGCTCTACTGAACATTTTTCATTTTTGATTTAGGTAATACATGCAATTGAAAAACAACTTTTTTGTGAGGTCTACATATCAAATATCACTTCTGATCATTTTTGTATAAAGTATCTTTTTATCAACATAATTATGTGCTTTTTTGACATAGGTTTTTTTTTTGACATTAAGCAGAGAAAAAAATCAAATATGCTTGGCACCTAAATATTCACATTTACGATTTTGATTTATTTCCCATTGTTTTATTTTCCTCTAGTCACTGAACAATTCTTGAATAAAACTGTTTTCTTTTTCTAGTGTTATTTAATGTGAAAGAGGCCAAATAATGTATTTAAATCACCTGCACTGCAAGTGTGTGAAATAATTCCCGCTTTGACAAAAATTTTAGAGTTTCAATTTGAAATTATTCACAGAGGGTTAAGTGATGGTGTTTAATATTCTTATTATTTTTTTTTGTAAATCTTGATTATATATTCCTCTAAAAGAAATGAAAGAAGAAAAGTGTCCTGTTTTAAAAATGGATGCAACATTGCAGTCTGCACATTGATGGTGTACAGTTCGTCTAATTTCTCTTTAAATGTATTAAGGGAGAATCTTAAGAAGTTCTATGATCACAAATACAAAAGTGTGATTTAAAACACTTACCCGTTGAGATATTTAAATACTCACTACTTTAAAAAAGTGTTTCGTTGTTGAGAAAGCTTGGGAATCTTGGTGTCAAATAAAAGGGCCCCCTTCCTGTAGCACTACTGCTCAGAATTGGGAATGTGCTTATGTGTTTTGAAGGGGATTATAGGTGTCAATAGTCTCCAGGCACAAGTGTTCAAGTAATTGTTTTCTCCTGTGAGTACGCTGAGGGACAATCATTTTAGAGAATATTCTTTGGGCAGAAACAATATGCATGCATTTCCAAACTGCTGTGCAAATGTATTTTTAAAAATAGAAGGTCAGTTTTACTTTGATTTTCACTTTGTCATTGTCTCTCTCTCTCTCTCTCTCTGTATGTATGTGTGTATATATATATGTATTTTTTTTTTTGAGATGGAGTCTCACTCTGTCAATCTTTGCTCACTGCAACCTCCACCTCCTAGGTTCAAACAATTCTCCTGCCTCAGCCTACAGAGTAGCTGGGATTACAGACATGTGCCACCATGACTGGCTATTTTTTTTTTGTATTTTTAGTAGAGACAGGGCTTCACCATATTGGCCAGGCTTGTCTCAAACTTCTGACCTTGTGATCTACTCACCTCGGCCTCCCAAAGTGCTGGGATTACAAGTGTGAGTCACCGTGCTGGGCCCATTGCTACATTTAAAACTGAGTTCCCACAAAAATACTGGAGTGCTCTGGCAGTTGCATTGACTCAGTGGGTCATAGAGTGTAGCCATGATCACTCAGTGGGTCATAGAGTGTAGCCATGATCACTCAGTGGGTCATAGAGTGTAGCCATGATCACTCAGTGGGTCATAGAGTGTAGCCATGATCATCAGTTTGGCAGGTCTTTGGAAGTTTGAATGATGGATCCAGGTATGGATCTGAAATTCTGAATATGAAGAAACCCTTAATTGAAAAATCAAGTCTTGCATTTATGAAAATTCCCTTTGGAAGTTTTCCTTACATTACTTGTTTCAATTTTTGAGTATACATACCATGTTATATTTCAGATATTATTCTTAGGCTTTTGAATAGAGAGAATAATAAACAGAGACTATTTTACATATAAATATAATCATGTGTAACTTTTTTTTTGTTGTTTGTTTTGTTTTGAGACGGAGTTTCACTCTTGTTACCCAGACTGGAGTGCAATGGCGTGATCTCGGCTCACTGCAACCTCTTCCTCCGGGGTTCAAGTTATTCTCCTGCCTCAGCCTCCCGAATAGCTGGGACTACAGGTGTGCACCACCACGCCCAGCTAATTTTTGTATTTTTAGTAGAGACGGGGTTTCACCATGTTGACCAGGGTGGTCTTGATCTCTTGACCTCATGATTTGCCTGCTTCGGCCTCCCAAAGTGCTGAGATTATAAGCATGAGCCACTGCGCCCAGCCAATCATGTGTAACTTTTAAAGTAACAGCTATGTCTTTGGAGAGCTTTCAGAAGAAGGTGGCAATAACATGTTTGCTATGCTCTAGTGTAGTGTACTAAGTAAGTCTTAGTAGATGCTGGTGTGCACTGCCATCAAAAGATATGACATAGTTTAGGTACTTGCTTGTTGTAAGTGTACCTTGCCTTGCAGACAATATTGTCATCAACTTAGGAAACACGCTTTAGTGAAGACTGGAATAATCTATACGCAAAATGACTGTGTGGCTTATGAAAAAATATGAAAAGACTAAAAAACAAAATAAATAGCATGCATCTGTTGACTGTTTGCTCTAGCTCACGTGATCTCCTCGGCTTTGATACCATCGCCTCGCACATTTAGTTAGGTAAACATGATTCTCAGAGGGCTGAACGCATTTCCGGAACCAGACATTTGGCATTAAAAACCAAAGATCATGTAATTACTAAAGTGATTGCATCAGACTCTGATTTCATTTTTAAGTGCTTGCTTATTGTTTCTTAATAGTTTCATTGGATATTTCACAATCATTTACTCTTAATAGGTTGGTCTATATCCAGGGAGCACTTATGGGCAGTAATGTTCAGTGAATCTCTGCCTCCCTCCTGCACAGTGTCTTAAGCTGACCCCAGGGACAGTGTCTGAGAGAGAGAGAGACATTCTGATGCATGGGATTGACTGGGAAAGGGCTCTCAGGAGAGCAGCATTCGTGAGGGAGTGAAGCTGGCTGAGGAAAGGGAAGGAGCCAAGCAAGGGTGTGATCTCGGGTGCCCTACAAGAGAAATAATGCAGGAGGCTAAAGGGATAGAGAGAAAAAAGCTAGGGGGAGCAATTTTAGATTAAGGTCTCTCTGAGGGGTGAGACTCAGGCACGATCCAAATGATATGAATATATCTGGGTGAAAAGTACCCTAGGCAGAGGGAACAGCATGTGCAAAGACCCTGAGGTGAGCAAAGGTTTGGCATGTTCAAGGAGACCAGTAGGGCTGAAATACAATGAACCAGAGAAGAGTGGAGGAAAATTCAGCAGGTACTGGTGAGCTGCAGCAGAAAGGGGAATTCTACCCTGGTTTGTTGGGGTGCTCACAATTTCTCATGTAGCCTTCAGCATCTCTAAATGTCCATCTAGTCATCAATAAAATAAGATGAAGAACTAGATGTTCTCCCAAGTCACACTAGCCCTAAAGTTCAATGATTCTAAAATGAACAAGACTTACTTCCTCACTTGTCAAATAAGGGTGGGTTACTGTTAAGCCTGAAGACAATTAGTAGACACTGTGAACTTTTCCAGAACAAAAGCCCATGACATTGTTGTAGAAGGGGGAATTGTTTTTAAAAGTTTAGTGCCATTTAGAAAGCAAGGGGAGGAGCTCACTTTCCCAGCAAGTATCCTAATGGTGCAAAGCAAATCATGGGCATGGTTTTCTTCCTGCCTTTGAATTTGAGCTTCCAGTGGTGGCATAAATGGAGATTCACACCAAGTTGTTTGATTTTAAGATGATACGGTAACAGAATGATATGAAAAAGCAGATAATTTTGGGTCGTTATGTAGAGAGCATCCAGTCTGGTGAAAAAATAGAAATAACTTCTTATTGACCTTCAGTAGCGTAAGAAGAGTAAACCTGCTGAAGCAGAGAGACTGGACCCCTATGTGGTGTGCACTGGGGTAGAACTGACTAGGATAGAAACATAAAACAGCCCATAAAGCCCTCACTTTTCAATGAAACAGTACAACAAAGGGTCAAGATTGGGATATATTAAGAACATTCACAATCTTCTTTGTTGAGATATAATTCACACACCATAAATTTACCCTTTTAAAGTGTAAACTTCAGTGGTTTTTAGTATATTCACATATTGTGGAACTGGCACAATAATCGAATTCTGAAACATTGTCATCATCCCAAAAAGAAACGCCTTACCCATTAGTAATCATTCCTTATTCTGCCGTCCACCCCTAGGCCCCAGAAACCAGTCATCTGCATTGCCTATTCTGAACATTTCATGTAAATGGAACCATACAACCTATGGCTTTTGTGTCTAGCTTCTTAGTTGCTTAGCATACATAACTTTTTAAAAGTATATTCATGTATTAACATGTGCCCTTACCGGATTCTGTTTTTACTGCTGAGTGGTAATTTTATTGTATGGATTTACCACATTTTGTTTACCTATTTCTCAGCTGATGGAATTTGGGTTGTTTCTGTGTTGTGAATAATGTCACTATAAACATTCATGTTCAGGCATTTGTGTGGACGTTGTTTTCAATTTTTTTCATGTGCTTACAGGACATTTGTATATCTTCTTTGAAAAATATTTCAAATATCTTGCCAATTTTTAAATTGCATTTTTTTTTATTATTGAGTTCTAAGTGTTCTGTAGATGTAAGTTGTTTATCAAATACATAATTTGCAAGTATTTTCTCCCATCTATGGTTATCTTTTTGGTTGCTAGATAGTGTCCTTTGCAGCACAAAAGTTTTTAACTTCGATGAGATCCCTCTATTTATCTATTTTTAAAAAAATTTTGTTGCTTCTGTTTTAGGCATTGCATTTAGAAACTATTACCCAATTCAAAGTCATGAAGGCTGACACCTATGTATTCTTCTAAGTTTTATGGATTCAATTCTTCTAATTAGGCTTTTTATTCATTTTCAGTCAATTTTTATATGTGGTGTGAGGTAAGAATCCAACTTTATTGTTTTGTATGTGGCTAACTACTTGCTCCAGTACAATTTTTTATTTAAGTCAACCAATATATTTTATTTAAAAAGTTTTTTTGGAGCCTATAAATGGATAAATTCTTCAATTATGGCAATACAGAGCATTTAACAATATTTAAATATTTCTTCTTAGTCTGCTTTTGATTTTTGCTTTTCATAAACAAATATGCTGGATGAAAGCAACAACACTCCTATCTTTAAATTCAGCACTTGAGTTCCTTGAAAGCCATTTCAATTCAGAATTTAATAATTACTGAACTTCACATTATTCTGTCACAAATGATAATCAAATGGTCTACCTAAGTTGTAAAAATCATAAAACTATTATATTATAAGCTAAGTCGATGGAATTCATAAAGTCAATATAAAACAAGAACTCTACTGATACACTTGTGTATTGGGCCCTATTAGAAACATGCCAAAATCACAAGTTTCATTTAAAGAATGAGGTCCTTGAGCAAAGAGGAATGAGGGGTCGTTATCATAAAAAAATTATTGAGAAGTTTGTAGGTGAAAATAAGTCATCCTGCAGTTTTAACTAAAGGGATAGTACATCATGGCAGTTGATAACAGTTGGGGAAAATCCCATTACCAGTCTATCACAAACTGGTTGACTATCTCAAAAGCTCAGAATCAGGTGCTTCATGTATTCTATTACTCTTCCATTAAGTCTCCTTACATGTGACATGAACCTGTGCATACGACAACAACAGAATATTATAATACTCTGTAATCTGACAGCAAATAATATTTAAAAAGTTGGTGGAACCACATCATCTCACTACCCCTGAAAACAGGGGCTAAAATGAGTCACTAGGAAGCAGTATTCAAAGAGCACTGAGCTATCTAATGTGATTTATACGGCAAACAAAATTCAGCATATTTCAATGGAAATGGCCATAGTATTTGAAAATTAGGAATGCATTTGATGCTGATTTTTATTAAAATGGTACCCTAAGCCATTGATTTGGAACAAACTCTAAACTCATAATTAGATGTATCACCACTGTTTAATAAACCAATAGATGACAAAAAAGGCAAATGAAGAAAACAGCATCGTATAGCACAGAAGTTTTGTTTGTGCTATAGTTCTTACAGTATTCCTTGAGCAATTTTTCGTAATGTTTAGTGTGCAACTCTTGTACTTCTTTGTTAAATTTATATTCATGTATTTATTTTTGATGCTATTATAAATAGAATTTAAAAATTTTTTCATTTTCATATCATTTATTGCAGTGAATGGAAATACAATTGATTTTTCTTTTTTGTTTAGGGTTTGATTTATTTTTCTTTTTTAGTTATTATACTTTTAGGTGCTGGGGTACATGTGCAGATCATGCAGGTTTGTTACATAGGTATACACGTGCCATGTTGGTGGTTTGCTGCATCCGTTGCCCCATTATCTACATTAGATATTTCTCCTAATGCTATCCCTCCCCAGCCCCCCACCCCTCAGCCCCCGGTGTGTGATGTTCCCCTTCCTGTGTCCGTGTGTTCACATTGTTCAACACCCACTTATGAGTGAGAACATGTGGTGTTTGGTTTTCTGTTCTTGTGTCACTTTGCTGAGAATGATGGTTTTCAGTTTCATCCACGTCCCTGTAAAGGGCATGAGCTCAAAAACTCTCAATAAACTAGGTATAGGTGGATCGTATCTCAAAATAATAAGAGCTATTTATGACAAGCCCACAAACCAATATCATACTGAATGGGCAAAAACTGGAAACCTTCCCTTTGCAAACTGGCACAAGACAAGGATGCCCTCTCTCACCACTCATATTCAAATAGTATTGGAAGTTCTGGCCAGGGCCCTCAGGCAATAGGATTGATTTTTCGATGTTAATTTTGTATCTTGCAACCTTGCTGACTCATTTATTAGTTCATAATATTTTTGAGTGTATTCCACTGTTGTTGAGTAGAGTGTTCTATATATACAAGTACATCTATGAAATCTATATGGTTTATAGTGTTCAAGTTTTCTATTTCTCTATGAATCTTTTGCCTAGTTATTATATCATTATTGAGATATTGAAGTCTCCAACTTTTATTTTTAAATTGTCTGTTTTTCTTCAATTCTTTCAGTTTGGGGTTTTATTGTTAGGTGGATCTATGTTTATAATTGACAGATCTACTTAAATGATTGACCCTTTATTATTATAAAATCGATTTATGTATTTCTACTAACAATTTTTTTCTTAAGGTCTATTTCACTTGATGTGAGTATTGCCATTCTTACCGTCTTATGGTTATATCTTTTTCCATTCTTTTACTTTCAACTTGTGTGTCTTTCAACCTACAGTTTCAATCTACAGTTTAGACAGCATTTTGTTGGATGATTTTCTAATCCAGTTTTTCAACTTCTGCCGTTTGATTGGTTGTTAATTCAGTCACGTTTAATGCTATTGTTGCTATAGTTGGGTTTATGTCTGCCATTTTATTTTTGTTTTCTGTATGTCTCGTGTCTTTTTGTTTCTCTATTCCTCTATTATTGCCATATTTTGTGTTAAATAAATATTTTCAGTGTACCGTTTGTATTTCTTTGCCATTTCTTTTACTATATAATTTTGAGTTATTTTCTTAGTGGTTTCCTTGGGGATTGCAATTAATATCTTAATTTACAATAATCTTATCCAAATTATTATCAGTTTGATTTCAATAGTATACAAAAATTTTGCCCTTATACAACCCATTCACTCTCCTTTATTCTATTACTGTCATATAAATATCTTTGTACATTGCATATGTTCCTCAACATAGATTTATAATTATTGTTTAATGTAGTTGCCTTTTTAATAAGATAGGAATTGAAGTTGTTACAGAAAAATCATATACGTCAACTGCTTTTTATATTTGGCTATGTAGTTATTTTGTGTTTTGTTTATTCATGTGGATTTGAGCTACTGCTTAGTGTATTTTTATTACAGCCTTAAGAATTTCTTGTAGGGCTAGAAACAAATTGTTTAAGAATGTCTTAACTTTCACTTTTGAAAGATAGTTTTCCTAGAAATAGAATTCTTGGTTGACAACTTCTTTCCGCATTTTTGTTTTTTGTTGTGGTTGTTGTTGTGTTCTCTTTTGTTGTTGTTGTTCTTTTGTTGTTTTGTTTTTGTTTTTAGACAGAATCTCACTCTGTCACCCAGGCTGGAGTGCAGTAGTAAAACCTTGGCTCACAGCAACCTCCAGCTCCCAGGTTCAAGTGATTCTCCCACCTCAGCCTCTTGAGTAACTGGGATAACTGGTGTGTGCCGTCATACCTGGTTAATTTTTGTACGTTTAGTAGAGACAGGGTTCTACCACATTGGTCAGGATGGTCTTGAACTCCTGACCTCAAGTAATCCACCTACGTTGGCCTCCCAAAGTGCTGGAATTACAGGTATAAGCCACTGCACCTGGCCTTCTTTGAGCACTTTAAACATGTTATTACAGCCGCCATAGTTTAAGAGGAGAAATCTGTGGATAATCTAATGAAAATCCCTTGTGGATGATGAGTAGCTTCTCTCGTTCTGCTTCCAAAAGTCTTTGTCTTTAGGTTTTGAGTTTGATTATGATGTGCATAGATACGGATCTCTCTGAGATTATTATATCTGGTGTTCATTGAGTTTCTTGGTCATGTAAATTAATATTTTTCATTAAATTTTGAAAATTTATGGCCATTTTTTAAAAATGTGTTTTTAAAAATCTTTCTCTCCTTCCTCATCTTCTGGGACTTTCATTATGAGTATTTGGTATACCTCATGGTGTCCCACAGATTGTTGAGGCCCTTCATTTTTTCTTATTTTTTTTTTCTTCTTTTCCTCTAACTGGATAATCTCAATTGACCTGTCTTCAAATTTGTTGACTTTTTTTCTTCTGCCAGGTTAAAATTGCTGTTGAACCCCTCTAGTAAATTTTTAAATTTCAGTTATAATTTTTACTCTAGAGTTTTTATTTTGCACTTAAAAAACATCCCCATCTCTTTATTAATATTTTCTATTTCATGAGACATCATTGTTATACTTTTATTTTTAGTTCTTTACACAATATTTTCTTTAGTTCTTTAAACATCTTTCAAATATCTGGTTTAAAGTGCTTGTCTAATGAGTCCAGCATTAAATGGCTGAAACCAGGAAGTTTCCCAGCCCTTGGTGAAGGATTCTGTGTGTGTACTGGTGCGTGCTTGTGCCTTAGTCTTCATTTACTACTTGTATAAAGCCTCGAGTTCATCCAGATGTGAGAGCTCAGGGCCTTCTCAGGTTTTCCCAGTGCATGTATTCAGCCCTAAACTGTACATGGCCTTCTAGACTCACAGGTACATGTAAGAGCTTTTCAAAGTCTCCTAGAAGCATCTGACGACCTGGTTTTTCCTTTTAATCTTTTTTGTCACCTTGTTGTTTTCCCCAGCTCTTCTCATTTTCTCATGCTGTTGCAGAATTTTCAATATTTGCCCCTGATTGTTTTTGACAAATGCCCACAAGGAAAAGGCTTTTTGTACTGGTGGATTTCTGCGAAAGATAGAAAAATGATAAATCTGTGATTATGCTTTACCAGGAAGCTTCCAGAAAGATCAAATGAAGACAATTTTCTCAGAATAGAGCTTTACAGCAGCTTCCACCCATTCTGCTTCCTCCAGTGCCTGGGAGGCTGCTGTTTTTTTTCTTCTTATTTTTTACAATGACTGTGGAATTATTGATTTTCAAGGCTACTGCGAGCTGGAAAGAAGAAGATGGGAATAAGACAAAGTAAAATGCCTCATAACTTACTGTTTATATTAAGATTCAGCTACTTTTCTCGAATAAATTTTCCTCAAATTGATGCAAGCATTTTGTTAATTTTCACAGTCCTGAAAAAGTTGATTCTAACCATTTTTACCAATGTTCTTCTTACTTTAATGGAAGAAAGAATTTTCTATGCTTCTTGATTTGCCATTCCTGCTGCTATCACTGTATAACATTTTTTTGAGAAGCGTGTTGCCAGATAATTATCTTTTATCCTACGATTTTTTATTAGTGAGGAGTTTAACTGTAGAGATAGGTGAAGCAGAACCTAACAGCCCATTGGTGGAGGTCACTCAGGATCAACCAAGCTTAGGGGAGAAGTAAGCATATAATTAGTGTGCACACTCATCATGCAGAAAGATCAAATCATTTTGGAAAAGAAATATGTGAAATTTCTGCAAGTAATTTATACGAACTTTTCAATTCGCCTGACTGCCTGGCAATTTATAGGAATAGTATGAAATATGGATAGCACTTTGGAATATACAGTGTCAGTAAATGCTAGTATTTATCTTATAAATGGAAAGAATGAAGAAAGAAGTCAATAGAAACAAATAACAACAAAACATTCTCTGATATTTGTGGTTATATAACTATGAATGGATACTTTAGGCTCTGGGAAGAAAGTCACCTAATATTGCATGGACTATTGCCTGTTGAGATGGGTTGGTGGTCAGTGTTCTGAACAAGTTATTCCACCCAGTATGAGATTCTGGTAGCGCTGGGCTTGCAGAGTTCTTTACATAAACGTTAATTAAAGATTGCCAATGTGCTGCCAATAGACAAATCAGAGTGAACGTATTTTTGTGGCTAGCAGGAGTATGAGTGATGGGAAAAAGAATATATTGAGAATTCCTGGTGAGTGAGGAGGACGAATTGAGAGGCAATGCACAGTTAGCAGGGAAGAAACATTCAGAGAGAGTGACGATGGGTGTTGACTGCAATTTTGGTGCAGTGGGAAGCTGAGCTTTTAGACTAGGCCGAGCGGACAGTACTGGTTCTGCCGCGTGATCTGTGCTGATTACTTGACCTTCAATTGCCCAGATCTTCTAAATTATATCAAGGGTTTGTTAAAAGACAGTTAGCAACCTGAATGGATTTTATCAAGTTGGTGAAATTAGAGGTGTTGTTGAGGTTCTTTTGCCCTACAATGCTCTAATCTGGTTGCCTTCAATGCATTTAAAGAAAATTTAAAAATACTTGGTTGAAATATTTCTTATTCCTACATTTCATTCTGAGGAACCAAGGATAAGTGTCTGTCAATTTAGCACTTAAGATGGAGGCATGGTGATTTATCTAAATGAAAAACTGTTTGCTTACATAATTAAAATGCAAACAGGAACACTCATATTCTAATTACCTTTCAGAGACCATTTGGGGGAATATTTATGATGACTAACTTGCTTTCTGTTGGCTCTTTAAACACCTTTTAATAAATCACAAAATAGTAGATTCTAAGAGTAACTTTCAAATGACATAAAATGTGTTTATAAAGAGTAAACTCTGTTTCCCACCAGACCTTCACTGTCTTAGTCTTCAGAGGAATTTCAGTTTCATAGCCTTTTGGGCATTTTTCTTTTTAAACAATGTATTATACAGTTTGTTTTACACACACACCACAAATACCGTGTTTTACTGACATATTGTGCTCATTAAAAAAAATTAAGAATATATGTATATGAATGTATATACATTCATTATATGTAAATAATAATGTAATCATACATTAGCATTCTCCTCAAAGTCCTCTGGTGTCTTCCAACCTTAGGCTAAAGCTGGTGTCCTTAAAAATCTTACAAGGCCTTACAAGATCTGAATGTCCACCCCGTCTTGCTCCACCCACTGTGACTCCTGGTTCACCATCTCTAGACATGGTAGACTCTTCACTATTCTAGATATACCAGGCATGTTCCTGCCTTAAGGGCTGTGCACTTGCTATTCCCTCTCACTGAGACAGCCTTGCCCTATATATTTATATGGGACCTTCTCTCTTCTTTTTTGGATCTTTGCTCAAATGCCACTGATCACTGATGCTTCCCCTGCTCATTCTTTTTATTATTAAGTAGTAAGCCTACTCCCACTTCCAGTTTCCCTGTCTCCTTTCCCTACTCTGCTTTTCACGGACGTATTTACTGCCATTTGGTACACTATGCAGTTTACCCTCTTGTCAGCCTCTCCAACAAGAGTGCCTGCTCCTTACAGAATAGATGTATGGTAAATACTTGACAAATGAGTGAATGACAGTCTCAAGTTTCCATATTTAAACCCTAGAGGTTTACTGTACCTATAAATTACTGTAGAAAGATGAATGTTAGCTCAGTGGTATTTTGATCAATAGGAAGGCTGCCTGTGGTGAGGCTAAATTGTGAACTACTGCTAGGTTAGAAAACAAAACCGAGGACGTTTGTGTTTTGTGTGAGTCTTGAGCCCATAGTTCAACCCTCGTGCTCTCATGGCTTTTGATAACTGTTTTGTCTTTCTCAGAAACATGGGTTTGGGAAGTTGCTATGTCCTAGAAATCACAAAGCATATATTTATCTTGTAACACTGCCTTCTTGGTGTTGCATAAATGTTAGAAGCACCAACCCTCATGAAGACTTTCGTCTTTGATGCCTACTGCCTAGAATGCCCCTGCCAGGGTCTCCACGTGGCTCATTCCCACCCTCCAGGTGTCGGTTCACCAGCTGCCCTTGCAGAGACCTCTCCAACTGTCCAATGTGTCCCTCCCTTTTTCAGTTTCTTCTCACCATGTGTGTTTTTATCTGAGCATTCATCTCTAATACATGGTTTCCAATCGCTTTACTTACTTATTTGTGTTCGTGTTTGTTGTCTGTCTTCACGGAGCAGAATGTCAACTCATGAGATGAGAGATCTTGTTTCAGTGCCCCGCCCACAGCATTAGCTCAATAAATATTTATTGAATCATTGAATGCATCCAGACTTTCAGAAATGATTCCTGGTTATGACTCAGGATTACAAAAGAATTTGCTTCTTGCAAATGACTATTAATTTTGACATCTATACCTAGAATATGGTGGAATTGTGGAGTCTCTTTTCTAATTCTACATGTATATTTTAAGTACCTTTTTCTTTATATATTTCCTGATTATAGATATTATACATTCTAGTTGTAAAATCAAAACAAAGCTGCAGAAATTTATAATGTGTGAAACAAAGAACTCTTTATTGGCAATTATCTCAGATTAAAATGAGACACTTTTGATAAACTAATTGTACCTTGTATTCTTCCAACTTAAAACACGCAATTGGCCTGTTTTTATTTTGGCATTTTGTGACAGGCCTCATTATTTCTAAAAACATTGTATTGTGTGGCATATACTATATATTTAGCCATCTGTGGTGAGGCTACATTGTGAACTGCTGCTAAACTATGAAACAAAATTGAGAATATTTGTGTTATTTAAATTTATTTAAACAATTTTATATTGTGGGCATTCAGTTTGTTGCCACTAGCTGTTGGGGTAACTGTAAAATGGTGCAATAAATATACTTCTACATCTGCGTATTTTTCTGCAGGAAAAATTTGGAAAAGCACACTTTTATGTACTGTATTAGTTTGTTTTCATGCTGCTGATAAACACATACCTGAGACTGGGCAATTTACAAAGGAAAGAGGTTTAATGGAGAAATCAGAGTTCCACGTGGCTAGGAAAGCCTCACATTCATGGCGGAAGGTGAAAGGCACATCTCACCTGGTGGCAGACAAGAAAAGAGAGCTTGTGAAAGAAAACTTCCCCTTATAATAACCATCAGATCTTGTGAGGCTTCTGTCATGAAAACAGCACAGGAAAGATTCCATGCCCCATGATTCATTTACTTCCCACTGGGTCCTTCCCACAAGACTGGGGATTCAAAGTGAGATTTTGGTGGGGACACAGCCAAACCATATCATTCCACCCCTGGCACCTCTCAAATCTCATGTCTCACATTTCAATACAATTATGTCTTCTCAACAGTCCAGCAAAGTCTTCACTCATTTAAACATTAACTCAAAAGCCTGCAGTCCAAAGTCTCATCCAAGACAAGGCACATTTCCTTCACCTATGAGCCTGAAAAATCAAAAGCTAGTTAGTTACTTCCTATGGGGTACAGGAATGGCAAAAATACAGCCATTCCAAATGGGAGATATTGGCCAAAACAAAGGGGTTACAGGCCCCATGCAAGTCCAAAATCCATCAGGGTAATAAAATCTTAAAGCTCTGAAATGATGTTCTCTGTCTCCATATCTCACATTCAGGTCACACTGATGAAAAAGATGGGTTCCCATGGTCTTGGGCAGCTCTGCCCTGTGACTTTGAAGGCTGCAGCCTCCTTCCCAGCTGCTCTCATGGACTGGTGTTGACTGCCTGTGGCTTGTCCAGGCTCACAGTGCAAGCTGTCAGTGGATCTACCAGTCTGAGGTTGGAGAATAGTGGCCCTCTTCTCATAGCTCTGCTAGGCAGTGCCCTCCTAGGAATTCTGTCTGGGGGCTCTGACCCCACAATTCCCTTCTGCACTGCTCTAGCAGAGGTTCTTCATGAGGGCCCCACCCCTGCAGCAAACCTCTGCCTGGGCATCCAGGAGTTTCCATACAGCCTCTGAAATCTAGGCAGAGGTTCCCAAACCCCAATTCTTGACTTCTGTGCACCCACAGGCTCAACACCACATAGAAGTTGCCAAGGTTTGGGCTTGCACCCTCTAAAGTCTTGGTCCAAGCTCTATGTTGGCCCCTTTCAACTATAGCTGGAGTGACTGGGACACAGGGCACCAAGTCCCTAGGCTGCACACACCACAGGAACCCTGGGTCTGGCCCACGAAACCATTAACTCCTGGGCTTCTGGGCCTGTGATGGGAGGGGCTGCTGTGAAGGCCTCTGACATGCTCCGAAGATATTTTACCCACTGTCTTGGGGATTAACATTCAGCTTCCAGTTACTTCTGCAAATTTCTGCAGCTGGCTTGAATTTCTCCTCAGAAAATGGGTTTTTCTTGCTATCACGTTGTCAGGCTGCAACAGCGTATAAGCATTCCCTTTTCTCCACAACCTCACCAGCGTTTTTAACTTTTTTTAAAAATTAAAAAAAATTTTTTTTTATTTTAAAAAGTTTTATTTTGCAGATTAAGAAATTTGAGATTTTTAATAATGGCAAAAGAAATTCAGTCACACCTAATGATTAACAGAATGTAGTGGCGTATTTGTCTAAATTTTCAACAATAACCATTCTGACTGGTGTGAGATGCTGTCTCATTGCAGTTATGACTTGCATTTCTCTAATGATTAGTAGTGTTGAGCATTTCTTTCATATGCTTGTTGGCTGTGTGTGTGTTTTCGTTTGAAAAGAAGACACCTGTCTGTCCATGTCCTTTGCCCACTTTTTAATGGTGTTTTTTGTTATTTTGCTTGTTAATTTGCTAAAGTTCTTCATAGATGCTGGATATTAGACCTTTGTCAGATGTATAGTTTGCAAATGCTTTCTCCCATTCTGTGTGTTGTCTGTTTACTCTGTTAATAGTTTGTTTTGCTGTGCAGAAACTCTGTAGTTTCATTGGGTAGCATTTGTCAATTTTTGGTTTTTGTTGCAACTGCTTTTGGCACATTCATCATAAAATCTTTGCTAGGGTCTACATCTAGAATGGTTTTTCCTTGGTTTTCTTCAAGGGTTTCTTTTTAGTTTTAGGTTTTACCTTTAAGTCTTTAATCCACCTTGAGTTGATTTTTGTATATGGTGTAAGTAAGGGGTCCTGTTTCAATCTTCTGCATATGGCTAGCCAGTTATCCCACCACCATTTATTGAAAAGGGAATCCCTTCACCATTGCTCATTTTTGTTAGCTTTGTCAAAGATCAGATAGTTGTAGGTGTGTGGCTTCATTTCTAGGCTCTCTATTCTGTTTCGTTGGTTGATGTGTCTATTTTTGTACTGGAACCATGCTGTTTTGGTTATTACAGCCTTGTAGTATAGTTTGTGATTATATAATGTGATGCCTCCAGCTTTGTTTGTTTGTTTTTTTTTTTCCTTAGGATTACTTTAGCCATTCAGGCTGTTTTCGGTTCCATATGCACTTTAGGTTAGCTTTTTCTATTTCTGGGAAAAATGTCACTAGTAGTTTGATAGGAATAGCATTGAGTTTGTACAATGCTTTGGGCAGTATGATTATTTTAAGAATACAAAAGACCAAACTTATACCTCTGTCAGCCCAGCCATCTCCACTGCTCAGCCCCACATGCAAATACATCCTTTGGAAAAGATCTTATGCCACTGCCTGCTCCACTTACTCTGGTCATGTAACCACTCACATCCAAACTCAGTGGCTTAAAACAAACATGATATCTATTAAACTTACAGAGCCTATAAATTGACTTAGACAGAGTACAGTGGAGTTGGCTGGTCTCCACTCTGCAATCCTGGGGCCTCACATGGAAGATGCAAGTCTAGGCTGGAATCATCTGCTCTCCCTTACATGGCTAGGACCAGCACGGTGGAGATTCACACAAAGAGGGGCTGGAACAATGGGGGCTCCCAGGGCATGTCTATCTCCAGGTGGTCTCTCAGTACGGCAGCCTCAAGGTAGGGAGGCTTCTTCCCTGAAGGCTCAGGGCTCCCAATGTGGGGGTCTCCAGGGAAAGCTGGCCAGGTGGAAATATCACTTTGTATAATCTAACGTCAGGAGCCATGCATCGTCACTTCGGCACATTCTATGTATCAGGATAGTTACACGGGTGTGCCAGATGTAGAGAAAGGAAACATAGGCCCCATCTCTCATGAAGAAGTGGCGCTGCATTGGAAGGGCAGTGTGTGGAACGAGAGGTAAGAATGCAGCTGTCTCTGAAAAATGCCGCCCCCAGCCCTGCCTTGGAATCTCAACAGGAGGTGAGCGAGATGTGCCTCTGTGGAGTTTTGGGAAACTGCTCCCACTTCCAGGTCCCCAAGCCATGTTGTGCTCTGCAACACAGAATGACAATCCTCCTCTTTTTTTCTGCAGGGCCTGGAAATGCCTTCTCCGTTGTTTCATTTTTGGCACCTGGCATCCTGGTGCACACAGTATGAGTGAAGAACCACGTCTGAGTGAATGATTGCGTTGCCTCCCGCTTTATTTTAGCATCTCTTGTCGGGAGACGAGGACAGACGAAGCAGCACAAATGTCAAACTTTGTGTTCAGTAGGAGAGCTGATGCCATCGGCTTTCCCTCAGTGCCTGTCGCAGTGCTGGGGCTCCATGGCCTCCCTTCTGTGCTCCTCGTGACATCCACGGAATGGGCGCTCAAATCCTCTCCCTCTTCTTGCATGTGGGACTCAGCCAGAGATTCTGACTGCAATTCCCAAAGCACACAGACAGGAGGAATGGAACCCAGGTTTTCCCGACAGAGGAGTCCAGGCTTTCTCCCTGGACCCCATCTTCCTTTAGAAGGAGGAAGCAGATCCCCAGAAGCTCTATTTCAAAGCCCTGCCCTCTGATCTTCTCCAGATGGATTGCACCGGGCTGGGGACAGGCTGTTTTGGTTCTCTCCGCTCCCAGGCTGGGCTTACACCTCCTGCCCTGTGAGGCCGACTCCTCTCCTTTCTCCACATGCGTATGTTGGAGTCTCAGTTCAACATTCCGGAACCTCACTTCATTTTAATATGTTTAGCTCTGACAGAAAATTCATTTCCCTGAAGCTGAAGCTGCTCCCCCTGCCAAGAGTTGAACTGGCTGGTGCCAGTCCCAGGGCGCTGGCTGTGCCAAGTTCAAGGATGGTCCCTTCTGCCATTTACCTTCCCAGATTCTTTCACAAGTTGGATTGGAACCAGAAACTGGAAGTCCAGGAGCGTGTTTTGTTTTTCCCATTGAGGTTTTCTGGTGAGTCCCACCCCGAAGCCCACATGCAAAGAGGGACCCAAATAACTCACCGTGCAGGGGTGGAGAATGGGCCCCCCGCAGTCCCGAGTCTGACCTCCACCAGGGCAGCCTCAGCCTGCAGTCTGCTCCCGTCCCCTCATGGAAACAGCCTGGCTGCAAAGAGTTTTCTGCCCGAGGGACATGGGAAAAGGCCACCCCTCTGCCGCACATGAGTCACTGGCCTATAAACAGCTGCCGGGCGCCTGAATGCCCCTCACACTTTGCTTGCCAGCCCGAAGGCTTCATCTTTCCCTGCAACGAGCTGCTACTTTTTTAGGATTGCAGGCATTTTACAAGCTTTAAGAAGTTTATAGTATCAGATTAAGTAAGATCCAGCACTAAAAATTCTATTTAATGTTTTCAAGAGAATTCATACACGTGGCTCATAAATTCTGGAACAAGGTCCCTACAGAGTCCAGCATAACTGATCTAGGAGAAACTCTCTATGAAACCTTTCTCTTTGGTGAGCAATGGAAAATATTTGCTGCCTACAGCCTGGGGTGACGGCAAACATTCTTGTGCAGGCCTGGTGTCGGGGTGCACCGTGATGTGGCACAGCTGTGACCATGCCGGTTGGTCTCCAGCTTGTGGCCTGTCACTGGGTGTTTACCTGAGAATGAATCTGAGAGGCCACAGGGCTGGAATTGTGTCTCGCGGGCGGGGGAAAATGCGCACAGCTATTTTAAAGCCGAGGGCTGCACATCTTGTCCACCGCCTGCTGTTCACAAGGACAAACAGGGCTCACCTAAGGAGAGGGACAGTCTTTAAACAAACCCCGTTACACTTCAAGAGTTGCTTTCAGATTGGAAAGAAAGGGGACAAAAGGGTCTTACATGCGTCTATGATGAATGGGACACACAGTGACAGAGGCAGTGGCAGCCTCACATTCTCCTCGCTGCTGGGGAGCCTGAGAGACGGCCTGGTGTGCATATGCATACACACATGCACACACACATCAGGCTCACACACAGGTATACACACATGCACACAGACACACATCCACACACACCTATACACACACAGATGTATACAAATCTACACACATGCACACGCTCACACAGATATACACACATGCACACAAATGCACAGATAGGCACATACTTACAAACATATACACACAGATATATACACATTTGCGCACATGCACATGCTCACATACAGATATACACACAAATTTACACAAACACATATACATGTGCAGAGAGATATGCACATGCATGCATACATGCACACAAATGCACACATATAGACATATGCAGGTATGCACACACATTCACACATATAAACACACACACACAAATTCACACACATCCATATTCACACAGATGTACACACAAATTTACACATATATGCATTTTCACACAGATATATATACACATTCATACATGCACACACATGCACATATATACACACTGATATGCACGCACATTCACATGCATATACAACATGCACACTCACGCACATTTGCATACAAATCTAAAAACACGGACAAGTATACACACATGTTCCTAGACATGCAGCGTTCACATACATGTGTGTTCACACATGCACACACGCTCATCAGCACTGCACAAAAATGCTTACTTCAGAGACTGACACACACTCTCACATAAACTATCACACATGCACACACATTCTCACCCTCATACACAGCCTCACATCCACATCAACATTTGTAAGCGCATTTCTTCACACACAGGCCCTCACACACATGTTCTCACCAGTGCATTCACACATTCACACGCAACCTGCCCTTACACACATGAATGCTGTGTCTTTGGTTCTTCTGAACATTTTAAGAGAGCGTTGTTGTCCTCAGCCCTGGAAACCCCCTCCCGCGGGGGCCTGGGTGGGCCCAGCTGCCCCAGCCTGCCTACCCGCTCGCAAAGGAGTTTGGGTTGAAAGTTCTGCCACTGTCTCCCTCCTGTGTCCTCCATGTGGAGGACAATGACCACTGTGGGGGTTTTGAGGCCACCTGGGGAGCTGCGGATAAACTCTTTTTGGTCGGTTGAATCTTCATGGCCAGGTTCATTGACTCTGAGAAGTTAATGAGCAATTTGCATTTTCCTGTTTGATTACCTGTATTTTGTCAGCTGAAGTTTATTTAATGCAAACGGGTCACGTCTCTGGCCCCTTCCATTCTTCCCAGGTGTTTCCATTTGCCTTCTACAATGATGTAGATGAAAGAATTTTGTGAGTGGGTCACCGGTTCTTCTACCTCGAGCTGTCTTGGAAAACGCAACTCTAGTAAATGCCCGTTTGACTGCGGCAGGCTGTGGCTCAGATGGGGTTTGGTATTGTTTTGGATATAGATGGTGAGTCAGGTCATTTTCCCTGTATTATCCACATAATTGTGTATTTTTAGACATTTAAATCATTTAAGCATTTAAATTACAATTTTATTAACACAAAAAGGAGTACATTTCTCTTTAAACCAATTAAATAGTTTTAATATTATCATAATAGCTTTCAGTTTCTTATTCATATAACCGTAAGTAAGCTAAATGGAGTCTTATAAATAATTTGTAGCAAAGTTCTTATCTGAATCCCTGGGTTCTAACCTTTATTCTTTAGAATGATCAGATGTCGGCCGGGCGCGGTGGCTCACGCCTGTAATCCCAGCACTTTGGGAGGCCGAGGCGGGTGGATCACGAGGTCAAGAGATCGAGACCATCCTGGTCAACGTGGTGAAACCCCGTCTCTACTAAAAATACAAAAAATTAGCTGGGCATGGTGGTGCGTGCCTGTAATCCCAGCTACTCAGGAGGCTGAGGCAGGAGGATTGCCTGAACCCAGGAGGCGGAGGTTGCGGTGAGCCGAGATCGCGCCATTGCACTCCAGCCTGGGTAACTTGAGTGAAACTCCTTCTCAAAAAAAAAAAAAAAAAAAAAGAATGATCAGATGTCCTTCCATGTTAATGTTGACTTTGCTGGAGCAGCTGGTAAAACAGAGCAGAAAGGAGCAGGCCTGCACAAGAATTATCGTCTATTTCATTATGTGTTAAAATATATAACAAAACCTTATCTTAACCATTTTAAATGCACAACTCAGTGACATAAGGTACATTCACATAGTTATGCAACCAGCATCACCTTTCATTTCTAGAACATTTTTATCTTGCAAAACCAAAACTCTGTAACCCTTAGACCACAACTCCTCACTTCCCCTCTCCACCCCTAGCACCCACCCTTCTATTCTCTGTCTCTATGAATTTGATTGCTCTAGGTACCTCAAGTAAGTGGGATCATACAGTATTTGTTCTTTTGTGACTGGTTTATATCACTTAGTGTGATGTCCTCAAGGTTCATTCATATTGTAACATGTGAGAACTTCCTTCCTTTTTAAGGCTGTATAATATTCCATTGTGTGGAGATATCACATTTTGCATATCCATTCATCGGTTGATAGATAAACACTTGAGTTGCATTTATCTTTTGGCTATTGTGAGTAATCCTGCTGTGGACAATGGTGTTGCTAGATTTCGTTTTTTTTTTTTAAGAAAAGACCTGACACTGTAGATTTCTTTTTAAAATATTATTTTCCTTCGTGACTGATAAGAGTGGAGCTGACGCGTGGGCTTTCAAGAAGCTCTCCCCTCCCCATTATTTGAATGGGCAGCCGCTAGTGTCATCCACTAGGTGAGAGGAAACCCAGACCTCCTCTGGAAGCAATGTCTCCTATACTTGTGAAGTGGGGTGGGAAAGGGTCTCTTCCATGCTTTATAAGTCTGTATTTTTTTTCTTTATATCTATGAGCTCAATTTCTAGTTTCCACATTTAAATAAGAACATGCAATATGTGTCTGTCTTTGCCTGGCTTATTTCTCTTAGCATCATGTTCTCCAGGATAATTCATGTTGCTGCAAAAGATAGGATTTCATTCTTTTTTATGGCTAAATAGTATTCCACTGTGTATATATACTATATACCACATTTTCTTTATCCATTCATCTCTGGATGGATATTTAGGATGATTCCATTCCTTAGCTATTGCAAATGGTGCTGCTGTCATTTTTAAAAAGAAATGGATAACAGCTAGATCATAAAACTCATTTAGCCTAAATGCATTAGCCCAAATTCCCACGGGCAAGCGTGTCAGTTCCTCCTTAGTTGTTCCAGGGCCTTTTTTTTTTGAGACGGAGTTTCGCTCTTGTTACCCAGGCTGGAGTGCAATGGCACAATCTCGGCTCACCGCAACCTCCGCCTCCCGGGTTCAGGCAATTCTCCTGCCTCAGCCTCCTGAGTCGCTGGGATTACAGGCACGCGCCACCATGCCCAGCTAATTTTTTGTATTTTTAGTAGAGACAGGGTTTCACCATGTTGACCAGGATGGTCTCGATCTCTTGACCTCGTGATCCACCCGCCTCGGCCTCCCACAGTGCTGGGATTACAGGCTTGAGCCACCGCGCCTGGCCTCCAGGGCCTTTTTTAAACACCAGCCTTGTGGGCCCATCTGTGATCAGCAGAGTGTGTGGTGATGTCACAGCTCAGAGCGCACAGATTCAGACCCGGAGACCTCCGTTCCCCTGACTGATACTCCCCTTTTTGTTCTCCCCACAGGAGTAATAGGGACAGCCCGCAAGTGTGGGGGCCAGTTCTGGAGTTTATACCAGAACTGGGATGAGAGATGAGGGCTTGGAGCTCTAACTACAAAATTCTTTTTTTCTCATCTCTATCTGAAGGGTTACTTTTCATATCTGGACCCTGGCAGCTAACGGACAATTAGAAAACCAACGGAAACCAAATCCAACAAGGAAAGACCACCTGAGGGATATTTAGAGTCTTTCTTGGTTGAGATTTCTCAGGACTCATTGGCTTAGAAGCGTATCTGGAAATGGTTGCAGAGACAAGAAGAGATGTGTGGAGATAAGAGGATGTATTGGAAAGGGGAGTTGGGTGACATCTTCCGGGACTTTCCAGCTTGTTTTCTTAAAAACCACTCGAAGACTAACCACAGCAAGTATAATAATGACAGTAATAGATGATTATGTTTTGTTGATGCCTACCATTGCCTGGTACTGTGCTTTTTTTTTTAATTATCAGGTTTACTCTGTGGATGAATAAAGCAAGACAAGCCATTGTGTCTCTACTTTATGAGGAAACTGAGGCTAAGAAGGGCTAACTCACTCGCCCAAGGCAACGCGTTAGAAACCGGCCGAGCAGGTGCACGTGAGCCTTTGCTTCCCTTTCTCCCTCTGGAAATGCCTCCGTCCTTGTTACTTATTGGACTCCTACCTGTCCTCCTCAGGGGGTCTCGGGGTTTATGACAATCATAGACTCTGAGGTGGGCCAGATACTGGGTAATTTATAAGCTCTGAAACCCTGGGAAAGGGATGTAACCACTGTAAAATGGGACTACAGGGTCATGAATGCCAGATCATAAACATAAGGGACCCAGAAGATGGAGGATGTTCAATTAACCAGTGCTTCTAAAATTATGGTTCACATCTCATTAATGGGATGCAGGCAGAATTTTCTTTGATGTGGACTTGAACTCCATCCTTCAGCATCTGGCTCAAACTCTCTGATGCTTATCTCAGTTTAAATAATCTTCCACTCCCCCTCGGAGATTTCTGGAACCCTCTAAGTGGGCTCTCACAAATTATTCTATTCTTCAAATGCTTCAATAAATGGTAAAGTCTTGAATTCAGTTTATTACTTGGTTTAATACCTTTTGGAACATTGTGCTGGGTTCATAGGGGGTTCTGTAAGGACATTCTGGCCATAGACCCATCTAAACACTAGCCCTGCCTTTGCTGGAATTGGGAGAAACTCTGGACGTATTTCTTGGGACTTAGGCACCATGCTTGGTGTTTACACAACCCAACCTGAAACTGAAGAGTCTCCTCAGCAACAAGTGAAAAATCCGCCAGATGCACACATCCCCACTGAGAGCAGGACTATCTATTTTGTTACATTTTATACCCAGGGACAACTTGGTCAATAAAAATTATAGGGTACATCAAAGCAATGTCCCAGCCTATGGGGCAGAGAAGATCCTTGGGGAGAAGTGGAATGATTCTGGGGAGCCTGGAAATCAGGCTGCCACGTGTGGCCTGTGGGCTGAGTAAACACTAAGCTTTCTGCCCAAGATGTATTTCATCAAATTCAGGATACCCTTGATTGTAAAGCCCACCATTATTTATGTGCCGCTAGAAAATAAACACTGATATTAAATCATAGGCTCAATGACTAAGATCATCAATTTTCAAAACACACCGATACTACAAATGTTAAAGTGTAAAATGAGAAAATGCGTTAAAATTGATCAAATCGGTTATGCACTGTTTTTGAAGTGAGAGTAGGCATTCTGTTAAACCAGATTTGTAAAATTCAGATGTACTTGAAAATGTTACAGAATTCATAAAACATTTTCCCTCTCTTCAATGATTGCTAAAAATACAACTAGTAAGTGTTTTGACCTAAAAGGAGCCTTGATTCTCAATAATTTTGAAACCATTAGTGAGGACTTCTTTCTCTCTGCCTTCTCTCTGGGGGTTGCTGTGAATAATCATTGACACTCAGGGAGCAAATCAAAATCTAAAGAGGGTCCCAGAGGAGCTGCTAATTGGAAACAATCAACAAATGATTGGCTCTGTTAGGAAGGGTGCTATGTCAGCCCTTAGCTTGTTATGCTCCTAATCGAATATAATTTCCAGAAAAATCCCAGAATGCAACAAAGTATTCTAAAAAATGTTACACTTAGGGAAGCAAAGAACACAGGACTTAAGTTGTCTAAAAATCTTTCCTTAAGCACATAGCTCTATCAGTATTTTTCAAAGTACATTCTCAGATCCATGATCATATTTTAATCTCACAAGTAAATTCATCTGGGAGACCTCTGTGACTATTCACTTGTGGGATGGACGTTCAGAAAATACTTTGCAAAGAGCCAGGAGGTGAAGGCCATCACGAGGTGGCTGGAATCAACGGCAGCCTTTGCAAAGGCATTCCACGTTCTTAACAACCATGACTTATATTTTCCCAACCTACTTTTTAAGCACAAGATAACTGAGTCTCAAATACTGAAATTTCCAATAAACACTGAAAAGTCTAAGTGTTTAGTGGGTGCAAGAGCAATGTCAGATAATTTGATGAGATTTTATAGAAGTGTTGGCAACACAGGTTTAGTGATGTTTAAGACGGTGGCTCATGAGTTTGCTTTCTGGTCCCTTAAATAAAATGGCAGACAGCACATTGTCCTATGTCATCTCTGTGTTCAGGCCACTGCCATGCAGAAGCACCCCTTCTTTCATAAGCAGGCAGCATCCACAGGTGTGAATCCAGAAGGCAACAGCATCTGCACCTTCAGAATACCCACCTGACTTTCCCCGCAAGACTGAGGTTTCAGAGTCCACAGAATCAACTCTGTGGTTCATGTTACCAGATTCACCCCCAGTGTCTGCTCTGGACCAAAAGGACAACAATCGCAGCACCAAGAGAGGTGGCTGCTAGTCCTGTCCTTCCACTGACGATTGAATTCGTGTGGACAGACCTCTGGACTTCATTGGAAAAGGTGTCTGCAGAAAGCAGACTGATGATTCTCTTGCTGCCCTCTTTTCAGGTCTAACTATCTGTCTTTCTGTCTGTTTCTCTGGAGGCTTTAGTCTGTTTCTCTAGACGCAGTGCACCATATTCCCTCCTAACACCTCGTAATCGTCAGAAACAAGACTCCTTGGCCAGGTACGGTGGCTCATCCCTGTGATCTCAGCACTTTGGGAGGCCGAAGTGGGTGGATCACCGGAGCGTAGGAGTTTGAGAAATAAGTCTCAATGGATGTCAAGAGGCATCAGTGACACCAGACTTTCCCAAAAATTACCAGAAAGATAATGTTAACTGATTAGAAACAAAACAAAACAAAACTTCCCAGAAAGATGTGTGAGAAAAACTCTTCATAGTTTCTTTGAACTAAAATTCTTTTTTTTTTTTTAGACAAAGTTTTGCTCTTGTTACCCAGGCTGGAGTGCAGTGGCCCAATCTCAGCTCACTGCGACCTCCACCTCCCAGGTTCAAGCGATTCTCCTACCTCAGCCTCCCAAGTAGCTGGGATGACAGGCGCCTGCCACCATGCCTGGCTACGTTTTTGTACTTTTAGTAGAGACGGTGTTTCAGCATGTTAGTCAGGTTGGTCTCGAACTCCTGACTTCAAATGATCCACCCACCTCGGCCTCCCAAGGTGCTGAGATTACAGGCGTGAGCCACCGCGCCTGGCCACAATATATTTTCTAAGCATAGTCATCCTACTCTGGTATCTTCCTCCTATCTTCCTGCATGTGCGCATCCTTTATGTCACTTCTCAGCATCCTCTCCTTGCCCGCACCTGCCCTTCCCCTCCTGTTATCAATTTTTCCACTCTCAACTTCCACGTGTTGAAATTTTTTAGCCCCCACATATAAGTGAGAATTTGTAACAGTTGTCTTTTTGTGCCTGGCTTATTTTCACTTTAAAGTGAGAGCCAAGGTCAGCTTGCACATGGCACTCCCAGGATTGTGATCTGAGGATCTCTGCTGAGCACTGCTCAGAAGTACGGGCTTCTAAGACCAGTTAGCACAGGAGCGGGGCCAGGAGAGTGCCGTCCTCTAGCTCCAGTGGGCGGGTGCCCACCCAGAGCAAGCCTGCAGCCCCCGCACACCTCCTCCTTTCACCATTAAGTTGTACTCCCTGTGAAACTCCCATGTTTGCTGTTGGCAACACCCTCACTTTGTGTCTGGCTTCTGTCCCTTTCCCATCTCAGTGCGTCAAGTGCAGACTGCTGTGGTGTTTGTGATCTTGTCTGTTGCTGACAATTTCTAGATTGATTTCAGAAAAGGCAAATCCTCCCTCCCCATCACCCCTGATTAGGGAGGAACAGAGCCGTGTGCAAAGAACCTATTCCCAAACACCAGGACACCCCAAGCCGCTGCATTCCCGCTGCACTCCCACAGGCAGCAGGCTCATCTCGTTGAAAAAGAAAGACACGGTTTCCCAGGGGAACAGCTTCCAGCATGTGAACTGCCTCTGGCTTTGGTGCTGGGGGCAGACCTCTAATTTGTACCTTTTACAAGGAATCAGCAGGACACATCAGCAGATTTCCTACCAACAGCAGTTCTTTCCCCCTGTGGCCAGGCCGGGTCCCTTAGTGTTGCCTTGCTGGGCTTTGGCCATCCTCCGGCAGCCCTGCAGCACGGCCCAGAGGCACTGAGGTCCCATAGTATCACCTCATCAGCTCCCTGGGGTCTCAGACAAACACAGCCTTCCTAGTCAAGGAAATACTGTCCCCCTTGTGATGCAAAGCCCCCTGGCGGGACTGCGAGGAGCTTCCTGGCTTCACTTTGAGTGCAGCTGTCCTCAGCTCCTCCTGCGAAGCAGTGGGGAATGGGTGGCCTGACTGGGCTCAGGTGGGCAAACAGTCCTTCTGAAGGGAGAGACACCGGGCTGAGGATGTGTATTCAGCCCCTCAGGAAGTGTCCAGGTTCCATGCTGCTCGGTGTGCCATGGAGATGCAGATTGCCTCTCAGCTTCCTCTCAAAGCCAGACCTGGCTGGAGACTTTTCAGAGCGTCACACCTGGGACCCGCTCCTTCCAGAAAAAAAAAGACTTTCACTGACTTTGAGTCTCTTCAAGGAGAAGCATATTTTGTGGGAGGAAAGGGGGGCATTCTAAGGGCCTTTGTGACCACATCACAGCAGTGACTGGTTCTCCTAACGTTCAAGGTGCCTTCCCTAATTTTCTTAGTGACCAATTTAAGATACGTTTCAAGATTCATCCCTTTGCTATTTCTCCCCTTCACTGGATGCACTTCTTAAGAACATAAATGAAAACTTCTACATTGTGATATTTTGATTCTCAAGAACCTGCTATAGCTCCCTACTATCCGAGAATGAAATGGACCCGATTTTCTCAGGAACGACTATGTAGCCTGCAGGTTACAGGTATGCTACGTTTTCAGGAAAGTCTCACTGTCTGGCCCCAGGCAAAGTCAGTGTCTTCCTGCACTGCATGTACCTGTGCGGTCTGTGAGGGAGACCCAGGTCTGGTTTGCCTGCTGCCGGCCCCTGATTAACCTCAGTGCTGCACACAGCAGGCTCATCATACTTGAATTACACACTTTTCAAAGGAGTCTCAGGAGGAATCTTTGTGCTGCCAGGCTAGCACACATCCCGCGCTTACAGCCCTGATAACTGATTTCTGTTCCAAAATACCCACAAATTATCCATTCTTTGAAGCCCAGCTTGTCATATTTTCTCCATGAACTTTTCTAATGACTCATGATATTGTTTTCATTTTCACACACCTTTTCACAGGCTACCATGAGGTATAAATTAGCATCTAAGCATCTTTCTTAGTTTGTTTTCTGCTGTGTTAACATAGTATCACAGACTGGGTGATTTATAAAAAATAGAAGTTTATTCAGCTCATAGTTGTGGAGGCTGGGAAGTCCAAGACACGGTGCTAACATCCGGTGAGGGTCATCCCGTGGTGGAAGGCTTCACGTGGCAATTGAGAACACAAGACAAAGAGAAAAAATTGGGGCCAAACTTTTTTTTTTTTTCTTTTTTACGATGAGGTGTCACTCTGTTTCCCAGCCTGGAGTGAAGTGGCACCATCACAAGTCACTGCAGCCTCAAACTCCTGGCCTCAAGCGATCCTCCTGCCTCTACCTCCCAAAGCTGGGATCACAGTCATGAGACACCATGCCCAGTGGAACTTATCCTTTTAGCAGGAACTCACTCTCACAGCAACTAACCTACTCCCCCAGGATAATGACATCAATTCATTAATGAAGGCAGAACCCTCATGAGATAACCACCTCTTAAGGGTCCTACTTTTTAATATCATTGCAATGGCAATGAAGTTTCAACATGAGTATTGGAGGGGACATTCAAGCCATAGTATTCCATCTCGGCCCCCGCAAACCCATGGCTTCCTTACATACAAAATGCATTTATGTCATCCCAAGAGCCCCTAAAGTCCTATGTGTTCCAGCATTGACTCAACAGTCCAGACTCCAAAACCTCATCCACATCAGCAAGGCTCAAGGCATGATTAAACTTTTGGCAACTTTCCCTCCAGCTGTGAACCCATACAATTAAAACAAGTTATCTGCTTCTAAAATACAATAAAGGGACAGGCATAGGTTAGACATCCTCATTTCAAAAGAGAGAAATGGCAAGAAGAAAGGAACAACTGGTCTCAAGTAAATTCAAAACCCAACAGGGAAAACAACTTTAAGTGCTCAAGTTGGAGAATAATCTCCTATACTTCATGTTCTATATTCTGGGCACACTGGGGCAGGGGTTAGGCCCCCAAAACCTTAGGGAGCTTGACCTCTATGGCTTTGTTGGGTTGGAATCTCATGCCTGCAGCTTTTCTAGGCTGGAGTTGCATGCTGGTGGCCCTATGCTTCTGGGGTATTTTGGGTAGCCCCACTTCCATGGATCCACTTGGCATGACCCTAGCAGATGGCTCTGCCTCTGCAGCAGGTCTCTGCCTGGGTCCCCAAGCAGCCCATGGCACTCTTCAAATTGTAGGTGGAGGAAGTTGTGGTTCCATAGCTCCTGCATGCTGTGAGCCTGCAGAATTAATGTCACACAGACACTGCCAAAGTGAACTACTTGTATCTACTTGCACCTAGTCGAGTCACACCTGGGCGCACTTGAACCGTGGCTTGAGATGTCAAGGAGTGCTGTGCTGGAATGTGAGGAGCAGAGTCTCCAAGTGACCATGGGCAGAGAGCCCAACAAAGGTGCCCCAGGTTCATCTCCTGAAACCACTTTTCCTCTCTTGGGCTCTGGGCCTATGACAGGAAAGGCAGCCTCAAAAGATGACTAAAATGCCTTTGGGGCCTTTCTCCCACGGTCTTGATGAATAGCACTTGCCTCCCTTCTACCCATAATAATCTCTTTAGCGGATAATCACTTGACCATACCCTAGGTTCGTTCTCCTGAAGACATCTTTACGCTATTTACATGGCTGAACATTTTCTGTATTTCCCATTTACTTGCCTTTTAATTATAAATTCTCTCTTTAAATAAGTTTTCTTCACTCCCCTCTTACTGTATGCAGTCAAAAGTAGCCACAAAGCTGCTTGACTGCTTTGCTACTTATTTTATTTTATTTTATTTTTTGCCAGATATCCTAGTTCGTTACTCTTTAAGTTTTGCATTCCACAAAACCCTCAGGCCAGCACCCAATTCAGCCAGGGCTTTTGCTACTTTACAACAAGGATTTTCTTTTACTTCAGTTTCCAATACTTTGTTCCTCAGTTTCATCTGGGTCCTCATCAGAATGGGCTTGACCAATGTTCTGGTCACAAACAGATAAGTAATCTCTAAGAAGATTCAGATTTCCCCTACAGCTATCCTTTTCTTCTGAGCCTTCATTAGAATTGTCCTTAACATGTTCACAGTAATCTAGGCTTTTCCTAACCAGACACCAAAATCTGTCCATACCTTTCACAGCTATTTTCAGCCTCTGTCCATTACCCAGTTTCAAAGCTGCTTCCACATTTTCAGGTATTTGTTATAGCAAAAACCTCACTTCTTGGTACCATTTTCTTTCTTCATCTATTTTCTGCTGCTATAACAGAATGCCACAGACCGAGTAACTTATTAAAAAACCAGAGTTTATTTGGCTCATGGTTCTGGAGGCTGGAAAGTCCAAGAGCATGGCATCAGCATCTGGCCAGGGTCATGCCAATGCAGATGGCTGTGCATGGCAAGGAAGTGTGCAACACAGAGAGAGAACATGGGGGCCATGTGTGTCTGCTTATCAGGAGCCCGCTCCCATGATAACTAACTCACTCCCATAATAATGTTAATCATCTTTTAAAGGTCCTACTTCTTAATATTGTCACAGTGGCAATAAAATTTCAATGTGAGTTTTGGGGGGGACATTCAAACGATGGCAGGATCTGTTCTATCTCTAAACTCTTTGTACTGTCTTATGTTCTGGAAAACTATGTTAGAAAAATTTATAAATATGCACGTATCTGTGACAGGGCAACATACTTAGAAACTGATGCAACTTTATTTACAAATCTTTCGGTGAATATGTCAAATGTGTTCAATTTGACTATAAGCTCCCAATGGGTAGACACTGTGGTATATTTTTTCTTTTATGATTCGTAGATGTTATCATTGTCCTAGGAATATAATATATTATAAACTAGTATTTTTGACAAAATTTGTTTATTGGTTTTGTATGAGAAATGACTTTGGCATGCAATCACACCTCCTGCTAAAACTCTGTATTGGCTGGATGTCACTGAATCTCCAAGTCTCTATGTGATATGATCTATGGGATGCTCTTATTATGGGGGCGATATCATTTATTGGTGGCAATCTGTGGGAGGCTGACTACATTTTTAGCCTCCCTTCCAGTTATATGTGATCATGTGACTGAGTTCCACCAATTAAATATGGGCACACAGGTGTACACTACTTTCTAGGCCGGCTGCATAAAACTCTCTGATGCATAACCCTTTCTGTCTTCCTCTGTTGATTGTATTGACACTCAGGGTGGCCACAGAAGTTACATGCTGAAGATGACTGAGCCACTGTGTGGACAGCACTTTTCTGTACCCAACCCCAACCTCCACCACCTATTTTGATGGTTCATTTTGGACTTTACGTGAGTGAGAATAAACATCATAATGGCTAGTATTTGTCTTAATAACTACATTGTAGGAACTCAAGGGACACAAGAGAGAAATCCTGCCCTCTTTTTCAGAAACTAATTTAGAATGTTCAAAATAACCTTTTACTTTACATGATCCTGTAGAAATCCATGGCTCTTATTAGGGAAAGGTGGACAGCATCTCAGGATGTCAGAACTCTCTATGCAGCATTATATATTTATAAGCTCTTACTCATGATATAGTCCAACTTTCTCATTTTCAGCCTCGAGGTGAAAATTTTATGTATATTTTTGTGGGATCATTTTTAAGTGACAGAATGTCATTCATATCTATGTAAATTCCTTTTAACTATGGAAATAATATTTTCAGAGAAATTTTACTTCTCCATTTTGTCAGCTGAGATTCAATTTCTAATCATCCCCAACTTAATTCATTTGAACTAGCGGCCTCTTCCATTCCCTTTGACATCAAATTCTCTGCAGGAACTGACGGGGAAATCAGAGAGGATCTGAGTCTGAAAGGGGAGGTTATATTAATGCCTATGTCTTTGAAACCCTAGCAAAATGTCCCTCCATAGATCCTACAGTTGATTTCAAAGCTTATGATCTGTTAGGCTTTTTTTCAAGAAGATGTGATGTAGCAGGTTTGTTTTTAGCTGGTGTTTGGGGACCTAAGCTGGCCTTTAAAGGAATTAAATTACTAACTGATCCTTGAAGCACAGTGGAAACTTCAGACAAGATTGTCAATCAACAAACATGTCCTCTGCTCCTTAAATGAGTGAGGCAGAATGCTGAGTCCTGAGGGAGCTTCAGAGGATGTCAGCCCATGTAGCTCTGTGCTCAAGGATGTTACAATTAAGCTGGAATATACAAAGGAGTTGTGAAGGTGTCATATCAGGCAGTTTTTGCTGGATAAGAAACCAACTCGAATATAGAGATTTAAAGCAACAAACATTACTTATCTGTCAGGTTCCCTTGGTTCCTGGACAGCTGTTTTGCTCTGGATCAGCTCAGCTGAAACTGGGTTATCTCATATGATCTCACTCACATGCCTGGTTGTCAGCCTGGTGTTATCTGAGCAATAGCCTTGTGACTGTCTTCCTTCAGCAGAACAACCCAGTCCCATTTTCTTGGAGGCGGAAATATCTTGAACATCAAAAGTGGTCAAGATCCAAAGAAGAAGCACTTTCAAGTCTCCACTGTGCCATATTTTCTAATGTCTCTTTGGCCAAAGCATTTGTCCAATCTGAATTCAAGAGGCATCAAATAGACTCTACCTCTTGATGGAAATTGAGTCAGATTGTAAACAGGTGTGGATATATGCTTGGGAGGAGTTTTGGGGCCACTTCTGCAAACCATTGATCACACATGCTTCGGACTCAAGGAAGAGCTAGGGAGCCAAGGCAGATAGGCAAGGAACATGAGCTCTGCGTTGAATGGTGGTGAGATTTCAACAAAGAAGGATGAGTTGAGGTGAAAGGCAACCCAAGCAGAGGCAGCGTGAGAGGAATTCTCTGGAGAAGAGAAAACCTAGAGCCCAGTAAAGGAATAACTACAGTGTCATTAGTGTGAAAGGATGGTGCCAAGAAACCAGAGGAGGAAAGCAGAAAGAAGGGAACATCGGAGAGAAACTACCTCAATGAAATTTCAACATCAGTATAGGGATGTGAAACAAATGCACGTCTCAATCTGCATTCTGTTTGATATTATAAAGTGTGTAAGAAAAGGATGCATGCAACCTACCGAGATTGAACTATGAAGAAATAGTCCAATGGACTAAATAGACCACTAATGACAGAAGAGACTGAATCAATAATAAAACATCTTCCATCAAAGAAAAGGAGCTGATGGCTTCACTGCTGGATTCCACCAAACATTTAAAGAAGAATTAATATCAACTTTTAAAAATGAGTCTAAGACTTGAACAAAAGGAAATTATTTCAAACTAATTTTATAAGGCAAGAATTACCCTGATAGCAAAACCAGACAAGGATACAACAAAAAAATAAACTATGAGCCAGTATCCCTGAAAAAAATAGGTGCAAAAAATGCTGAACAAAATAGTAGAAAACCAAATTCAATAGCACGATACAAAGGTCATTCAGCAGAATCAAGTGGGATTCTTCCTAGGAATGCAACGGCAGTTCAATATACCCAAATTGACACACATAATACATCACATTAACAGAATGAAGGATGAAAACCATATGATTATTTAAATAGGTGCAGAAAAAGCATTTGACAAAAATCAACGTCCCCTTTATGATAAAAAAAAAAACTCTCAACAAATTAGGCATAGGAGGCATGTACCTCAACACAGTAAAGGCTTTGTTATATGTGAAAAATGTACAGCTAGGATCATTCTGGAAGACAAAAAGTTGAAAGCTGTTTCACCGGGATCAGGAAAAAGACAAGGATGCCCACTTTTACACTTTTATTCAACAAAGTACTGAAAGTACTAGCCAGAGCAAATAGGAAAGAGAAATAAATAAAAGGTATCCAAATGAAAAAGAATAAAGTTAAATTGTTCCTGTTTATTGATAACATGAGCTTGTAGATAGAAAATCCTGGGCCGGGTGTGGTGGTTCAAGCCTGTAATCCCAGCACTTTGGGAGGTCGAGGCGGGTGGATCACGAGGTCAAGAGATCGAGACCATCCTGGTCAACACGGTGAAACCTCGTCTCTACTAAAAATACAAAAAATTAGCTGGGCGTGGTGGCGCGTGCCTGTAATCCCAGCTACTCAGGAGGCTGAGGCAGGAGAATTGCCTGAACGCAGGAGGCGGAGGTTGCGGTGAGCCGAGATCACGCCATTGCACTCCAGCCTGGGAAAAAAAAAAGAAACACCATCCCAAAAAAAAAAAAAAAAAAAAAAATCCTAAACACTTCACTAAATAGCTGTAACTAATAAACCAACTTAGTAAAGTTGCAGATTATAAAAATCAACATACAAAAGTCATTAGCAAACTACCTGAAAAAGAAATATAGAAAAAATTCCATTTACAATAGCTCCAAAAATACCAAGAAATAAATTTAAGCAAGAGGTGAAATATCTCTGCAATAAAAACTATTAAACATTGGTGAAACTAATTTAAGAAGACATAAATAAATGAAAAGGAAATTTCCTGTTAATTCAAAAAATTAATATTGTTGAAATATCTATACTATTAAAAATGTATATGTAGATTTAATGCCATCTGTATGAAAGTATCAATGATATTCTTCACAGAAATAGAAAAAACAATTATGAAATCATAAAAGACCTTCAACAGTTAAAGCAATCTTGATCAAAAAGCACAAAGCTGTAAGGCATCACACTGCTTGACTTCAAAGTACACTATGAAGCTATAATAACCAAATCGGCATGCTACTGGCACAAAATTAGGCAGAGACTAATGGGACACGAAAAAGAACACAGCAATAAATCTATACACTTATAGCCAACTAATTTTTGACAAAGTTGCACAGGAACACACAACGGTGTTGGTAAAACTGGGTGTCCGATGCAGAAGAATGAAACTGGATCTTTATCTGTCATTATATATAAAATCAACAAAAATGAACTCAAAATGAATTAAAAACTTAAATGTAAGACCTGAAACTATAAAATTCCTAGAAGAAAGCATAGAGGAAATACTTTATGAGATTGATTTGAGCAAGGATTTTTTGGGAGAAGACCAACACAGACAATAAAAGCAAACATAGACAAATGAGTTCACCTCCAACTAAAAAGCTTCTGCATAGCAAAGGAAACAATCAACAGAGTGAAAATACAACCTACACAATGAAAGAAAATACGGGCAACCTATGCATCTGACAAGAGGTCAATATCTAAACTATATAAGGAACTCAAACAACTCAATATCAAAAACAAAACAAAACAAATTGAAAAGCCTAAATAGCCCAATTTAAAGATGAGCAACATTTCTCAAAGGAAAACATACAAAGGACCAACTGTGGTATATGAAAAAATGCTCAACGTGACTAATCATAGGAGAAATGTAAATTGAAACTACAATGAGATATTGTCTCATGCCAGTTAGAATAGCCACTATCAAAAAGACAATCCATAATAACTGCTGGTGAGGATGTACAGAAAGGGGTAACCCTTTTATATTCCGGGTGAGAATGCAAATTAGTGCAATCATAATAGCAGTAGTTCTATTTTCATTTTTTAAGGGAATCTTCTTATCTTTTGCTATATACTCCACCCTCAAAGCTCTGGTAGGCAGTGTCTTCCCTATTTATTCATTCACCCTGCAGGCAGCAGCAGAGCAAGAGAAGCAAACGTCAGTCTCTCAACTTTCTGGAAGCTTTCAGGAAAACTGTGGTTCCCCAAGGAAAGAGGCACAGGGCTCTATCCTTCCTGCATACTCCAGCATTAACTCATGAGACTATATCTATATCTATATATATATATATATATTTTTTTTTTTTTGGAAGAGTGGTTTCTAAATCTACTGGGTCAGGAACCATTTTGAGAATCTGATGGAACAGTGGGGTCCTCTCCTAGAAAATCAATATATGAAGTCCATTTTGCATCTTGTTTTGGGACGTTTTGAGGCCTCTGTCATAATACATCCTTAGACCATGACAAGAACCCCTGGTTTAGACATCGAATTATTGCCACCAATCAATTTCCTGTGTATGTGACAGAGCGGTATTTCCATGCTGCCATTTGCAGAAGGATTTTCCCTGCCCTTTTGATTTAATTTTGTTTCTCAAACACATAAAACATTGACATGATCTCAGAAATCATGATCATATACAAGGTACTCTCAGAGAAGTGTCACTTCCTCTAGTTTAGCGAGGTTTGACAGAAAATATAATGGTTTGCCAAAATCAAAATCTAGAACATTCCACCTCTCCAGAAAGTCCCTCATGTGTGTGCCCAGCCAGCCGCCTTCCCTGACCCTACCAGGGCAACCTCTGACTTGACTTTATCAGGCTAGGTTGGTTTTGTTCAAACTTTACATACATAGACTACAAACTTGGGTTGACTGTAATTCACATCGATGTTTTCAGTTTTATCCTCACTATTGGATGCTAGTTGTTTTCAGTCATTTGATACCTTCACACTGTCTAACCAGGGCAAAGCTCATGGACAGCAGGGACCTGGTTTTCTGCATCCACGAGCACTGTGGGCAGAGTAGATCCCTGTTTGTTGACAAACGGGCAGATGAGAATGTGTGACTGAGTCAAGCCTTCAGGAGGAGCGCTGCAGGCTGCCCGCATCCTACCTAGACCTGAGCCGCCATTCTCACTTGTTCTTTCCTGTGTACAGGAAGGATTACCCAACCCAGAGTGGAGTGAGGTATTAGCACATGCACAAGGCTTGGGTCGGAGGTGCTGGAAAGGAGTGGGTGACACTATCAGGCATGGAAGCAGGAGGGCAAGTATTCAAAAACTAACTGTTAAATGCTGCTCTCAGTACCCAGGTGATGGGATCATTTGTGCCTCAAACCTCAGCATCAATGTTCAGGCCATGTCTTCCCCATGCCTGCATGAGCCTGCCTTCCCCATGCAGACCTACATTACTGAGAGAAATTGGAACCAAAGATTCCCTGACTTAGCTACTCCAGGTGCAGCAGAAGGCAAGGTGTGACCCAGGGCTTCACCAGTAAAGTTTATATGACATCTTGAAGCTGAAGGGTGGGGTGCAGCCCCCAGCCCCCATCAATTCTGCGTCACCCCCAGGGCAGGTGGCCTGCTCCTCAACCCACTGTTGATAAAATCTTGGAGAAACTTTTCTCTTTAGATACTGAATGAGTTCAGAGAAAAGGTCTTCTTATCTTAACATTTATGGGGTGAGTTCCCCAATGAAATCTCTAGATCACTGCTTAAATAAATACAAACTTATATCCAAGTGGTTTCTTTACGGTCTCACCATCACATCACTTCATACAGGAAACGTTTTGCTATGTACCACTAAAATATAAGAAGTCATCTTAAAAAATATAATCATATTGACTGGATAAAGAAAATGTGGTACAGGCCGGGCGCGGTGGCTCATGCCTGTAATCCAGCACTTTGGGAGACAGAGGTGGGCGGATCACCTGAGGTCAGGAGTTCAAGACCAGCCTAACATAGTAAAACCCTGTCTCTACTAAAAATAAAGAAACTGTTTGGGTGTAGTGACAGGCGCCTGTAATCCCGGCTACTTGGGAGGCTGAGGTAGGAATATCACTCGAACTAGGGAGGTGGAGGTTGCAGTGAGCAGAGATCTTGCCATTTTACTCCAGCCTGAGTGACAGAGCGAGACACCATATCACCAAAAAAAAAAAAAAAGAAAGAAAAGGAAGGAAGGAAATGTGGTACAAATATACCATGAAATACCATGCAGTCATAAAAAAATAATGTCCTTTACAGCAATTTAGATGCAGCTGGAGGCCCTTGTCCTAAGTAAATTAAGGCAGAAACAGAAAGTCAATAGTTCTCACTTACAAGTGGAAGCTAAGCATTGGGTGCTCATGGACATAAGGAAGCTACTGGGGACACTGGGGACTGCTAGAGGCCAGGGGTAGGCAGGGGGTCAAACTGAAAAACCAACAATTAGATACTGCACTCAATACCCAGGTAATGGGATCATTTGTACCCAACCTCAGCAACATGCAATACACCCAGATGACAAATCTGCACACGTACCCCCTGAATCTAAAATAAAAGTTGAAAAAAAATACAACCATAATACCACTGCTACATCTAAAATAATGTGGAACAATTTCCTCAGTATCATCAAATATCCAGTTCATGCTTATATTTCCAGTTGCCTCATAAATATCATAATCGTTTTTAGCAGTTTCTTTGAATTAGAAGCTAAATTACCTATTGCAGTGCGTTGTTTTCAATCTCCTTTACCTAGCAGGTGTCCCCCTTTCTCCGTTTCTTTCTCTTTGCCTCACAACCCACTGCTCTGACCTTCTCCCCTTCTCCCCGCCTCCCTTCTTTGGAGTGCATTTATTTGAGAAGCCAGGCTGTGTTTCCTGCAGGATGTGTCCCTTCCTAAACTCTGTGCAAGGAGCAAATGGGCAAATGGGCCCAGGTCTTCTATGCCTGCTTCAGCTGGTGACTTTCCTGGTAATTCCCATTTGGAGGGTGAGCTAGAGAATACAAAAGCCCACCAAATAAAACTCCAGAGAGCTTGCCCAGGCTGCTGCAATCACACCAGCAGGGCTGCGTGGATGAGGCCTTGTGCTTGGGGTATGATGAGGCCAGCCATCCCTGGCTTTCTCAGATGTGGCCGTGTAGAGATGCCACTGAGCCATGAGTCTGGCCATGCTTCTTAGAGTTATGTCATCAGGAAGAAACGGAGAGAAGCTGCTTAGTTCACATTTTTATACACCACTTCATTTGATAACTCAACAGCGTCACCTAAGAAAGAAACAAAATAAAACAAAACAGAGGCATATTGTTACACACGTGAAGTCGCTAAAGATTCTGTCTCCTTTTTGCCGACTCCCCAGACAGCTGTGGAGGCTTGCCCCTCCTACCTCTCTCCTCTCCTGCTTCCTATTTGTCAATTGTGGGAAAGAATTTACATAGAAGATGATCAGACATTCAGTCCAGGGAGTGCCCACACAAGGGCACAGCTTGATCCAGCCTGTCCTAAAGCGTTTATGTTAGATTTAAGCACCAGGCCAGGAGATTTGTCCTGGGAGTTTTTATGCCAGATTTAAGTGAATTTGAATGACCAGCCCTAGAGAATGACCAATCTTCTTACAGATTTGAGGGCAGATTAGAATAAATCTGCCAAGAGACAGGAACAGAAGCCACATGTGAGAGGAAATACAGATGGTCAACAGTGACAGGGAAGAGGCCTCTACCTTCCAGTTCTCAAGAAATGCAGATGAAAGTAGGAGGAAACATTTCACAGGGAGTAAATAGAGTAAGGCGTAGTCAATCATTAGAAGTAGGGAGGGCAGGGCCAGATGTGTGTGGTTGCGCTGTTTCATGGCGGAACGCAAAATGGGACACCATCTGAATGTAAGCAAATTATAAAACGTGGTAAGTAAATTGGAGCGTGTTAACTATAAAATATTATTCAGCTATTTTGTATAATTTAAAAAGAACAAGGCCGGGCACGGTGGCTTATGCCTGTAATCCCAGCACTTTGGAAGGCCGAGGCGGGCGGATCATAAGGCCAAGAGATTGAGACCATCCTGGTCAACATGGTGAAACCCCGTCTCTACTAAAAATACAAAAATTAGCTGGATGTGGTGGCGCGTGCCTGTAGTCCCAACTACTTGGGAGGCTGAGGCAGGAGGACTGCTTGAACAAGGGAGGTGGAGGTTGCAGTGAGCCGAGATCGTGCCACTGCACTCCAGCCTGGCGCCTCACAACAGAACAAGACTCTGTTTCAAAAAAAAAGAACATTTTAACAAGGGAAAGTTGATTTCAAAATAACATTAGAAGGCAAAACTAATGTTTATATGTACGAAATTCACATATGACATATCAGCATGCATACATAAAACTGGAATAAAACTGGAAGTCAGTACATGTCTCTTGGGCCAATGAGCAAATACGTTCTGCACTTAGGCTGGTAGTGAGGAAGTAAAACAGCATTTGTTGAAGCCCTTCTTTGTGTCAGACAATTTCCCACTGATGCCATTTAATCCCCGCAAACCTATGAGTAGGATTTTACCGTATTTGCTTTCCTCCTACAGTAGTTATATATTCTTAATAATGATCGTGATAATCATTGTCATGGGTTGAATTATGTGCACCCCAAATTCTTATGTTGATGTACTAGCCCCCAGTACTTCAGAATGCTACCTATGTGGCAGTGGGTTATTTGCAGACGTAGTTAGTTCAGATGCGGTCCTAATAGAGTAATAGAACACATGTAATGTGATGGAGTCCTTACAAACAGGGCAGCCTGGGACACACACACACACACACAGGGAGAGCGCCAGGTGAACGTGAAGGCAAAGACCGGGTGATGTGTCTGCAAAGCCAGCAATGGCACAGTTTGCCTGCAACGCGCCCAGAGCTGCAGAGAGGCATGGAGCAGTCTTCCTCACAGTCCTCAGAAGGAACCAGCCCTGCCCATGCCTTGGTCTCAGATTCCCGGGGCCCAGAACCATGACACAGTCAGTTCCCGCTGTTTTCAGCACCTCTGGGTCACAGTACTTTGCTGCAGCAGCCCCACGAAGTGAGTTCAATCATGATCACAGAATGGCGGTGAGCGTTTATTGAGGCACCTGCTTCTCTAAGCACATTAGAGGCACAAAATTGAGGTCATCCTTGTGGAGAGATTGTGGGGAGGTCCTCTTACCCAGTCCAGGGCTGCAGAACTCAGGCCTGGGGTGAATTCACTTCTTCTTCACCATGCAGCTCATTGGTGGTACAGCTGCAATTTAAACGTGACTTCAGAAGCTGTGTAGGAAACTAAATGTTGTTCAGAGGCTTGGAAAGTGATGAGCTTATCAAGTGAGAGATGGGTTTAGAAGCATTTCCTGTCGCTGATTCTGAGCTCCTCTCTGGCTGGATTTCTCAGAAACGGCTGGCCCATGGAAACTTGAGGGGTGTCCACAAGGAGCTGGGGTTTTGGTCCTGATCCGTTAAGTCCAGGGCTTTACTGGGCCCGAAAACCGTCCACAATCCCCCAGTCCCTTTCACTTTAAGGAAACTCCTGGGCTGATCCACCCCCAGGAGAGTGGCCTGCCACAGACAGGCAGGGTCTGAGTAGGGCGGTCAGCGGGAACAGGTTTGCCTGCAGTGACGCTGCCAAGGCTCCTTTGGATTCCTCTGACTTTGCCAGTGCCCCCCGGCCCCAGCATCACCGAGCCTTTTCTTGCTACACTTGGCTCTGTGGCTCTGCTTCAGAGGATAGCCCTTAGGCTGCTGGAGGCGTCGACTATTTACTTTTGTTTAGCCACAGTCCCAGATCTAGAAAATCTCCAGGACAGCGGATTTGCTAGATAAGGAGAAGGGTCCCTGGCTGCTACCTCTCTCTGCCCCTCGTGTTTTTATCAGTGATAATACAAGGAGAAAATATGGTGAAGGCCGCTCTGGACAGGGAAAGGAAGGGAGAACCCCAACTGGGCAGCCCCTCCAGTGCCTGATGGGAGGAGGCGGCAGGGAGCCGTGGTGCCAGGCGACCAGCCCTGTCTTGCGTGGCCTGCATGAGAAGGAGCTGCTCTTCTGTTACCTCTCCTAAAGCCCTGCCTGTTCACCTCAACCTCCTTAAAGCCTCCAGTGGCTACCTCTGTAAAATGTGAAGCTGGGTTCCTTAGCTTTATCCTCAGGGCCCTCTGTAATCTCCACATCCCTTAATCCCTAGTTTCCACGGTTCTGTTTTCCATACCCTATTTTCCCACTGCTTCCAGTTTCCACCCTACATGTCTCCTCCATCAGGCTTTTGCTTGTTTAGCAGCCTCTGCTGTTGAAATTATCAGCTAGCTATAGCTGCGTAACAAAACATCCTCATCTCAATGGTGTCATTCAGCAGTCGTTTGCTGTTGCTCATGTGTCTGTCTGTCCTCTGGATTCAGCTGATCAGGGCTGGGCTTTGCCAGGTAGTTTGCTTCAGGCTGCCTTGGCCCAGGTAGTTTTGCTCTCAGTGTTGGTCTGTAGGTAGGCAAGGGGGCCTTGGTCCACTAGTGCTTGTTTTGAGCCAAGGCTTGCAGGCACAATAGCGACCCAGGAGGAATTCTTTGCATGCCATTGGCAGAAAAACAAGAGGGAAAGTGGAAATACACAAGGCTTCTTGATTTCTAGGCTCAAAACTGGGAAACAATCCCTTCTTCTACAGGCTATTGGTAAAACAAAATTCTTTGCTCAAGCCCGAAGTAAAGTGGCAAGAAATAGTTCACACACACCTTACCTTGGCAAGGGTATGGATGCAGAAGGGATGAAGATTTATGGCATATGATGTCTCCTACCACAAGTGGCGAGGATGATGGCAATAGCAAATAGCACATAGGAGCAGAGGCAGACACACGCGCTGTGAAGTACTTACCATGTGTTAGCCCCAAATTATAGGATTATCAGCACTGCTGATTCTCACTGTTGTCCTGTAAGAAAGGACATGGGACTCCTAATGGTTCCTAACCTCTCCTAAGCTCACACAGTTGTTAATCACAGAATCCTGAACTGGGCCAAAAATTTGCCTTTGTGAATCTGAGCCCAGAATTTGGAAGCTGCAGTTTGACTCCAAAGTCCAATTCATATCAAAATCTTACCTCTTCTTCAAAGTCTCCCTCAAATGTTGGCTTCCTCCTGAGCCATTTCTCAATTTAGTACAGGTTGAATTTGCAGATCTGAAAATTTGATCTCTGAAATACTCTCTATTGAACGCCAACATGATGTCCAAAGAAAATGCTCATTGGATTCTGGATTGGGAGTTCGGATTTTTGGATTTGCAATGCACAGCCAGTAAGTATATTTGAAACTGAAATCTGAAACCCTTCTGGTCCCAAGTATTTCAGATAAGGGATACTCAGTCTGAATTGTATTATGCCTGCACACTCGATTAATGAGATTGTGGTTCTAAATCTTTGCTGTGTTCTGCCACCGTTGGGTATTTTAATGGAGTTCGGCCTAATAGAATTTCACAACAGGCAAATGTGTAATAAACCCAACTCTACACACACAAACAAACACAATACTGAAAGACAAGAGGAATTCCATTGCTTTTCACAGCTGATGTTATTTGTTAAACCAAGAAATCCTTTCCTTGAGATCAGAACACGCTAATGATTTGTATTGTCCCAACCTTGGAAGTAAAACCTTGGAATTGATAAGAATCAATGTGCTTCTCTAGGGTCACTAAGCAGCCATTAGAAGCCCTAAACAGTGTTGACATTTGGCAAAAGTGGGTATCCCAGACTCAGTCACCTGAAATGGAAAATACTTTCTCATGAGCAAAAGTATAGTGTCTTTTGGCTAAACGAGATTCAAGCCACACCTTTTTGAGACGACTAGCACGGTCCAGATTTAGGGGGCCCACCTGGCAATCCTGAACATTTTATTTGGACAAGTTGCATACTTTTTAAACGTAGGCTCTTGAAAAATTCCTTTAGAAATGTCAAGGTGACTGTTGTATTAAAAAAGTGAGCCAGAGCAAACAAAGGTGACATTCTTTTAATTCTTTCCCTGCTGGGTCATTTTCTACTTGCTGTCAGCTCTGCATGCTGCCATCGTCCATAATGGACACTCGACCCGCTCAGGTTCACACTTGAGGGAAATTGCAAAGCAGGGGAAATCCTGACCCACAGGCCCGTTCACCTCTTTCCACCAAAGCTCCAGCTGATGCTCCAACTTAAAGCTACAAAGTGAGAGAACCAAGCCATGCTGGCGACTTGTCTCTGCTACATCCTCCAGAGCCATGATGATGAGCACAGGAGTCACCAAAGGTGTTGTTCCAGGCATCGTTCATCATCCACTGGGGATGAGGCTCTTGCTCAGGGATCCTAAGCTGCCTCTAATTATCAATCACGCCTCCAGCTCTTGCTCTCCCCATGGTCCATCACATTGCCAGCTTTGCAATTTTGTTTTCTGAATAAGAAGCTTCACATTTAGTTTTTAGATTTAGAATCCGTTTTGGGGAATTTATTCATTTATCTATTTTTACTTTTTTAAATATACTTTAAGTTCTGGGGTACATGTGCAGAACGTGCAGGTTTGTCACATATGTATACACGTGCCATGGTAGTTTGCTGCATCCATCACCCTGTCGTCTATATTAGATATTTTTCCTAATGTTATCCCTTCCCTATCCCCCCACCCCCTACTATCCCACCCCTAGCCTCCCACCTCCTGAAAGGTCCTGGTGTGTGATGTTCCCCTCCCTGTGTCCATACGTTCTCATTGTTTGACTCCCACTTATGAGTGAGAACATGTGGTGTCTGGTTTTCTGTTCTTGTGTCAGTTTGCTGAGAATGATGGTTTCCAGCTTCATCCATGTCTCTGCAAAGGACATGAACTCATCCTTTTTTATGGCTGCATAGCATTCCATGGTGTATATGTGCCACATTTTCCATATCCAGTCTATCATTGATGGGCATTTAGGTTGGTTCCAAGTTCTTGCTACTGTGAACAGTGTCACAATAAACATACGTGTGTATGTGTCTTTTTAATAGAAAGATTTATAATCCTTTGGGTATGTACCCAGTGATGGGATTGCTGGGTCAAATGGAATTTCTATTTCTAGATCCTTGAGGAATTGCCACACTGTCTTCCACAATGGTTGAACTAGTTTACACTCCCACCAACAGTGTAAAAGTATTCCTGTTTCTTCACATCCTCTCCAGCATCTGTTGTTTCCTGAGTTTTTAATGATCACCATTCTAACTGGCGTGAGATGGTATCTCAATGTAGTTTTGATTTGTACCGCTCCAATGTCCAGTAATGTTGAGCTTTCTTTCATATGTTTGTTGGCTGCATAAATGCCTTCTCTTGAGAAGTGTCTGTTCATATCCTTCGCCCACCTTCTGATGGAGTTGCTTGTTTTTTTCTTATAAATCTGTTCAAGTTCCTTGTAGACTCTGGACATTCGCCCTTTGTCAGATGGGTAGACTGCAAACATTTTTTCCCATTCTGTTGGTTGCTGTTTTTTTTTTTTAAACGAGCATGCCTGCATATCATATCGATAAAGCTGATAATGTAACTGTTCTCTATCAGACTGAGTCACGTGTTAATACATTTGCCACTACGTTCGACCTACAGCAGTAATAATTCCATATGGTTTTACCCATAGAATTGCTTGTTTCCATGACCCAAAAGATGAACACAAACACAAAAACAAAACCAAAAATTACAGACATAGGTGAATTTTGAAGAAAGCACATTTTTTGGACAAATTTACAACCTAATTTCTATACATTAAATATTATTTCCCACTCACATTACAAAGTCAGAAAACTATTGCTTTGGTAACAATTGGCTCTGTAGATGCTATAAAATCATTTTTAAGAAAGAACCTAACGTGAAGCAATGGTAGAAAATCAGCATGCAAACTAGTCAACATTCCTCAAACTATGAACGTGAAGTAACATTTCTACAAGTGGTAACCTAAGCATCTAAGGAAAAGCAGTTACCACCAAGCCTATTGCACAGAAAAGCCACCGTCCTCTGTACTTACAGGGCAAAGTGTGTTGTACTCTTGGGGATCCCCAAGTTCAAATGAGAATCCAAAAATTTCCATTTCCATTTTTCTGAGGACACGGCACATGCCAGCTACCAATGCTGCCCAACAGCAGAGCTGCCCAGCTACATCCGCCCTTATGTCTTTGTCACCAAGTTGGCTGGGAGCCACCTATGTGGGCAAGCCGTATAATGCATCGACAAGAGGGAAGGCAAGAACTGAATCTCACCGGCTCATCAGTTCCCAAGCGGCTGGCCACAGCTGAGACACCACGCTTTCTTCTGAGCCAATGCTTTCTCAGGATGTTTTTGTATGTGCCACCTTGCAACTGGCCTCCTGCAACACAGAGAATATGAAAGGAAACTTTTATCATTCTATGCTCGTCTTTTGCTTTCTGGAGTACTCTGTTCTGTAATGCACGATTAGAAGTGATTTCTCCAGCAACACAATAAAACTGTAGCCAAAACGAGTTCTCTATTAAGAAGAAAATTATGGAAAATAATCATATGAGGTCACTAGAGCCAGTCCATCAGGAAACAATTCAGCCACGACATCTTTCCACTATTCAACATGGACAACCCAGTTTCACCCCAAACACCATCTATCATGTCAAACTAATGCTGATCATTTGAATTTGTTGGTTTTGTAGGGTTTTTGGGTATTAAATGGTAAAGTTGTATGCTGTTGTTGGTTAAGAGCTTCATTTACTAGATGTTTCTTCCTGGAGTTGCTCAGGTTTATCTGATATGTTGATCATTCCCTGAAAACTTTTTCCTAACTTGGAGTTGGTACTTTCTTAGGTTTGCCGAGGACCTGTGTAGAATAATAAGTCAGAACCCAACTCTGGCTACCCACTGCTGAGTTTTAACACTGCAAATGGCCAAATTGGGACAATTTTACAGCTTGTCGCAGAAGCAGAACCAAGACTCTTCCCTAGCGATAAATGGACAGGGACCATGTGGGGCACCAGAAGCAGCTAAGCAGGTACAGCTAGTCCTCAACTTATGACCACAGTTGGTTCCAACAGACTGGTTGTAACACGATTTGGTCGTAAGTTGAGTAGGCTATATGCACGTGGAGATGGTAGTGCTGCCGGAAGCTGGTCCGCACTGTTGTACGCCCAGCTGGGCAACGTTTGCACAGCCAGGCATGGAGCAGTCATGGCTAGCGATTGTGGTCGTAAAGTCGAATGGTCGTAAGTTGCACAGGTCGTAAGTTGATCAATACCTGTACTCTGGACAGACCCTCCTGTCTCTGCACAGGGAAAAGTGGGCTCCATCCAGCAGCTGCCTCCCCAGGCTTGCACCAGCACATGCAGAGGACGCGTCTGCAGGTCAACTTAGTGAGACGTTAGAAAGTATCATTCACATGTTTCACGTTGTGTACTTTCAGAGTTGGGCAGAGAAACTGTGTCCCCTATGCGGTCTGCCTGCAGCCTCTCTGGGACAGATGCAGAGGTCAGAAGCCAGCACACTCTCCGTATGCTTCCCCAGGCTCTTTTTCCCAGACACTTATCAGAGCCTGCCCCATTCTGACATAATCCACTTGGAAACACCTTATCAATAAAAACCAAATGCTTTCTGTCTTTGGCCACTTAGGGATCCCATGTTGGGACAGTCTACATTTAGTGGGCAATGCTTTTGGCCAGATGAGGCCCAACTAAAACTTCAGTACAAGTTTGGGGTAAAGCGCTGCATTAACTCAGGGATTGGCAAACTATGGCCAGGGGGCCAAATCTAGGCCACTGCCTGCCTTTAATAAATAAAGTTTTATTGGCACGCAGCCACTCTCATCTGTTTTCATTGTGTCCGTGACTGCTTTCGTGCTGCAATGACAGAGTTGAGTAGTTGCAACAGAGGCCATATGGCCTGCAGAGCCATTTACAGAGAGAACGATTTACTCTCTGGCCTTTTACAGAAAAAGTTTGCCAACCCCTGCATAGGAAAAAAAGAAAAATATCCCCTTTCAAGGAACCCCTGGAAGGTCCGGCCACAATGCCAGCTCATGGGTGTTTTCCTTTCCTGCACTGACTCCCAGGTTGTAAAGCAGTCAAAGCCCTTTGAGCTCTCCTTGCTAGATAACTTTAACCTTTGTGAACAGAGAGGCCATCCTTCTTTTGCCTTTTGGAGAATGTCAACGACCATTTCTCCATGCAGGTTATAGGGTGGTTAGCCATGTGGGTCACGGGTCTGGACAACGGGTTTGAATCCCTCCTCCACCCATTGAGCCCTCTGTGCCTTGGTTTACCTTTATGTAAGATGAGGATAAGAAAAGTGTGTCTCCTATAAGGTTTTTATGAAAATGAAATGAGATGCTAAGAACACAGCGTTTGTTTTAACCTGGACTGGCACACCCCACACATTCAATACAGAGACGGATTCTGGAGCTAGAGGGTATCTTGGGAGGTCATCATCACTGCTGTCTTTCAGAGGAGTAAAGTGAAGTCCAGAGAGGAAAAGTGACTCCACTCCCACCCTCATAGACACTGGGGCAGGTCTAGGAGGCAGAGGCTCCTATGGTAAGGACTGCTAATATATTTTGAGCTCCTCGATGTGACCAGCCTGGGCTCCACACGTGACTTATCGTGTCTCATTTAGCGTTCGGGGCTGCCCTGTGAAATGAGCGTTTTGTTTATGCTGACTTTGCAGACAGGGAAGAAGTGATGGTGCTGGAACGCACACTTGCCCAGGGTGAGCTTCCAGGAGCTCACAGCCAAGCCCTGGCTGCCTCTCCACACAGCTGCACCCACGAACGCACTTGGAAGAAATACAGCATTTTGGGTTCCAGGGATAGAAAGGGTCCGGAGAATTCAACTAGAAAATGCATCAAACACCAAATTCTTCAGCTGAGAAACTAGAACCTTTCTGGCTGCCCCGTCTCCTGGGTACAGCATTGCAATGGGGCCATCTAGTGGTCAAAGACAAGAAAGTCCACCGGTCAGGCCTCTGAAAAGCAACTGAGCCAACAAGCCCTCTGGTCTCCCCGGGGGAATCTCAGCAGACCCAGGGGTAGGCAGCCCGGCCAGATGCCAGCCTTAAGGAGGACCTGGTAAGGGGCGTGTCTATGGTTCTGCAAAGGAAGGGGACACTGGCAGAGGCCAACTGCCCCTCCTCACCTTTTCAGAGCCCTGTCCTCCAGTTCCACAAGAGGCAACACTCCCTGACTGCCCCAGGAAACATTTAACAGTGTCTGGGGACATTTCTGGTTGTCACAACTGGGGGATCTTTCTGGTGTCTAGTGGGTAGAGGCCAGGAATGCTTCTCATCACTACAGTGACAGGACAGCCCCTACAGCAAAGAGCGGGCCTCGAATGCCAACAGCGCCGCCCAGCACTGGAAACCCTGAGGTGGCCTCCTTCCAAATGGAGCCAGGCAGGCCTGGGGATTGCACAAGGCCATGATGCTCAGAGCCCCTGCGTGCACATTCCTGCCTAGCCGCTCTTCCCCGACCTCCACTCTCTTACCTGTCCTCTTCTTTCACCTTCCAGCCCACTTGCCTCCTGTTCAGAGTAGCTCATCTGCTCATGTCCATCTCTTTTTCTGGATTTGTTCTCCCCACAGGCAGGCCTGAGAGAAGGATATGGAGGCAAGCAGTTTATTTGAGAGGGGATTCCAGGAAGCACTTGTAAGGGAATGAGGAGAAGAGACCGGAAGTGTGGAGGTGAGAGCAGTGAAGGGTGAGTTGATGGGTAGTCATTGCTGTGAGCAGCCGAGGTGTGGTCTCTGAGGACTCACATGAGGACTCAGAACTGTCCCCTCCAGGAGAAGGAAGCCAAGGTGTTTGTCCTCCAGCTCTCGGGCTGTTCCTGAGCACTAGACACTCACATTGCAGCCGCCTGTGCACTGGTAGAGGAACTGATGTCTGCCTGGCCTGCCCACATCTCTCCATCGTGAGGGGTATTCAAGCTTGCCCTCTCTCACCCCGGTCCTTAGAAGCTAATGGGTCACTTTCCCCAAATTGAAGCTCCAGAGACCAGGAACAGGGGACTGGCGCAGTTGATGACTCTACACAGCTGGCCCCATTCAGTGTAAGGATTCAGGAGCTGTGACATCACCCTGGAGGCAATGCTAGTTCCCCGTGGTCCACAGCTACATCGTTAGGGCCACTGAAACCTGAACGTTTGAGGGCGGGCAGGCCACCAAGAAAATTGTTACATCACATCCCCAGCTAGAGCAGGCTTGGTTTGCTTAGTAAGAAAAGCAATATTTTTGTTGAATTTCACATTTTCTACCAAGTAATGAATTAACCTTTTTGAACTCACAAAGGACATCACAGCAGGAAAATGAAGCCATATCCTGTACATGCTGGCTACCTCATGACCCACAGGAGAGAGGGAGGGTGATGCCTGAAGGCAGGATGGGAAGAAGGAATATAAGAGCATTCAGTACGAATGGATTCCAAACCCGGTGTGACAACCAGCCAGTCCTGGACCGGTTTATCATCTCAGTGTGGACTGATTCTCTTTTGCAGGAAGTTAGTTCCGACTTCACCAGCTAGATTGGAGGACACCTGTGCCGTCCCTTGTCCTGCTGCTGCGAGAGACCGCTTCCAGCTTTTAGACATGCAAGACTAAATGTGAATACCATCTATACATGTGGCTGAGAAAATTCTGTGGAGAAGCTTACAGCTCTCCATCATCAGTAATATAAACATACTTTGATTAATCAGGTAAACTGTATGCAATCAGGTAGTCTTGCTGAGGATGAAGAACTTTATTAGATTTGGGGTAACAGGATTAAAGTCCTTAACATCACCTGTTTGGATTTTTCTCATTTCATGAGTAGTTGATAATTCAGCATACGTTTATTAAGCACCCAGTCTGACCATGGCACTGAGGGCTAACTGCGTGGAATGCAGCAGAAATGACATCTAAATGGCCGATAGGGTACCGCTCTCCACCCGTGCCTATGCACTACAGTGAAAGGAACTACATTTCCCAGGAGCCCTTGCCTCCTCGCTTCCTTGTAGGTTCAGCCAATAGGAGGCACTGGCCGGAGATTGGCTGCTGGGAGGAGGGGAGAACGCTGAGTGTGCCTGCCCCTTCTTCTTCTTTCACGTGGCATCTCCAGTCCTGGTTGGACTTCATCCGTGATTTCAGCGCTAGCACAAGGCAGTCCCTTTCTGTGCTCCCATTGTGCTTGGCTGGGAGGACACAGAGACCTTAGGCTCAGAGAGTCCCACGTGCATCCTCCCTTGGCCCCTCTGGCCTAGGGGTGGGGTCAGTTTCTTGGTGTTGCTCATATCTGGATTTTGTCACTGCTCTTCTTGTTTTTCTCCTCAACTCTCCATTCACCTGTGCACCAAAGCCCCGTATTCAATTCTCTCTGCTTGAAATACCTAGTGTGGTTTCTGGGATTTTGGAGAATCTTACCTACTCCTTCAAACATATTTCATATCCCTTTCCTTCCTACATGAGGCAGCACTCACCCTGGTGCCATGGATGTTCTAAGACTCCCACCTCTTTCTTACCCCAAGGTCTTTGCACTTGCTTTCCTTCTGCATTACATGTTCCTTCCCTGGAGCTCCCCATGGATGTCACTTTCTCATCCCTCAAACTTCATGTTCCCCTCTCAGGCAACATGGGAAGAAAAAGCAAATGCTACTTTCTCAGAGGCTCTCCTTGACAATCACAGCTAATGCAGCTCACTCACCCCACCCTCGCTGCAATTTACTTGACTTCCTATCATGTTGTCCTGTTTTTTCCGTTCACATTGTGTATCTCAATCTGCAGTGTTTTCATTTACTTGTTTGTATAGTTTGAAGTCATGACAAAGGCAAAATTAAGGTGGTTTAAAATAATGTGTTTCTTTATCATTTTTGAAGCTAAATTTTGGGCAAGGGGACATGGTGAATTCATCCTCTGGCAGTGGATGTGCCCTCGCCCACTGCTACTCATCCTCCTGAATGGGGTCAGGGCCTGTTTTAAATGGCAGGTGGCATTTCTCTGCTTTTAAGCACATGATTTTTCTCCGGATCAGAATCCTGGTAGTCACCGTCTGGGTAGCAGTGGACACCCTCTTCTGTCAGTGTTTCAGGGGTGACAAGCATCTCATTGTAGAACAAAGACAAGATTCTTTACACTTCATTACATGTTGATAAAACCACTAAGATAAATTGTTGGTCCACTATCCTATATCCGCTCAGCCTACCCAAGTTCACCTTCAGTCATGAGGGGCAGATCACTGTAAACTGACAACTTCCCATTCAAGCCCTTGTCTCTGCCTGAGGGCTTCGCTATCCAGGAGCCCACTTCACTGCGAAGCACTTACCTGGAAGGGGGAGCACAGGCAAGACCTCCAGCCCAGAGAATTGAGTAGATACCCACATGGGTAACCTGCCCTTGACGCCTCTGTTATCTTCTTCCCAGCCCCCTCCATTTACTTCCCTACTCCCTCATTTGTGCTTCCTGGGACCACCTTCCACATAAGCTGCGTGCACCCAAGCCCTCCTGTCTGGGTCCACTTTGGGAGGATCCACACCAAGCAGAACCCAGTTCCCTTTTTCTCAGCAGCTATTTCTCTTTGTGTCACATTAAGATCCACTTCTGTGAAAAAAGACTGTGTGGGCATTGGGGCTTAATCCTGCCAAGGTCAGAGAAACCACGTGGACCACCCCTGGGAATTGTCCCCCTGGGGAGAGACAGATGCAGGCATTTTGTCCTCTACTCCTGTCCCCACCCATGCCCACCTCGACCCTTCCCCCCCTCCTTGACCCTTTGCCTTCCCTGCTCCCCTTTGCTCACCGTCTTCCTCACCAGGATGGAGAACTGGCCCCTGGTAAGCTCGTCTCATGTCTGCACCTTTGAAGTTGCCTTCTGCAAGTGGGTGCTGGGCTGTCAGCAGCATCATCCAGAATCTGGAAATGCAAATGCTCAGGCCCTGCCCCAGACCTGCTGAATCAGAGACTCAGAGGGTGGCCTCCACCCTTGTGTGCCCACAGTCCTCCAGGAGACTCTGGGGCTTGCTGCAGCCCTAGAAGCACTGCTCTAAAGCCACACTAGTTAGCATTAGATGTGCAGTTCACACAGCTTGTTCTGCTTCTAACCACTGGTCGGGGGCTCAGGGTTCTGATTATGTAACACATGTGATGACTCATTAATGATGACACACGTTCTTCTCATCAGTTTGCCAGCGTGATTCATGATATCACACTCAGATGCTGGGAAGAACAGGGGCTGTGGGAACTGAAGCACCCGCATTGGTCCCCAGCCCTGTAACTGCCCCATGCATCCCTGGGGTACCTCTCTTTCTGTGTACACTGTTTCTGGGTGCTACTGTGACCCCCACAGCCAGTGCCTGTGTCTCTCTGTGATCATCTGTTTCAAAGCTGCTGGAACCCCTGTGATCACCCTGCTTGCATGGGGGGATGAGACAGCCCTTACCCAGTGATGGGTGGATGCAAGGGCCCCCAAGACCTCCTTCCGGTTCAATAACTCAAGAGAACTCATAGGAACTGGAAAGGCCACCAGATTTACCATTACCTCTTATTACACGTGGTTCCAGCACTACACAGCAGGTTGAGGCCCAGGAGAGCTCTAGTTGTGGAGCTCCAGGGTCCTCTCCCGGCGGTGCTGTGCAGCAGCGCTAAGTTCTCCCAGTAATGACATGTGGCAGCATGCGTGTTATATTGTTAACCAGGGGGACCGACCTGAGCCTTGGCGTCCAGTGCTTTTATCAAAGGCTTGGTCATGTGACCATGATGGACCATCTACACGGCTGACCCGGTCTCTAGTCCCTGGAGAGGCCAAGCTGATTCAAAGCCTCCACTGTGAATCCCATGCTTAGCATCAAGCGCCTGGTGTGGCTCGAGGCCTCAGCACACAGACGCTTATCAGGCAGGACATCAGAGGACGTACGGACTGCCTTACAGAAGCTGTGCCAGGGCCACACCTTTCTTTGGGTAAGGTTAGCCCTTTACTGCTCTCAGGGCATGAATACTCCAGCTCCTTCATAGCCAATGCAGCCTCTCTGGATCATGACCGGCCCTGGCTGTGCCTCAGAACTCCCCAGCAGGAGGAAGCCCGCAGCACCCACACGGCTCCTGGCTCACGTTTGTCGCTCCCCGTCTCACCTTTCCACTGCCTGCCTCTTTGTGTTGTTGTTGTTCTGGGAACACTTTCTAATAAATCTTCACACAAAGCCTTGTCTCAGATTCTGCTTCTAGGGCTACCAGAACAGGACGCTGTAAGAATTTACAGTGTGAAATTTCCTGTATTTCACGAACCCTCTCATATGAATTGCTGTTACTTTCAAATCTCAGAAATTAGCAGCAGCTGCTCTTAGGGTTAGATCTGGAGAAGCCAAGGTAGAACCCGGAGTTGAGTCTCGCAGTGGCAACTGGGTCCAAGGCAGTGTCACCTGGCCAGAACTGGGGTTGACACCCAGCTGGTCCAGGAGGGGCAGCTCCTGCCAGGGACTCCAATCAGAGGTGAGGGGTCCGGGTGAGGAGAGGAATGCTCTCACTTTCCTCTCCCTTTCACCTCCATCTCTTGACATCACTTCCCATTGGCCGAACCTAAATGGGAAGCAGTAGGCAGGCCTGGGAAGCAGCGTCTGCAGGGGCGGTTGTGAAATGGATCTGAAGGCAAACAGCACACGATGAACACATGTTTTGTAACCACTGATAGAAAAAAAGGCAATAGAAAAACACTGACACTAACTCAGTAGCACGTTGGATGATTAAAACTAAAACAAAACCAGGAGCCAGAAGAGCTGCATATGCTTACGAACAACAGTGCGAACATGTGTGCGGCAGCGTGCGCTGGGAGGCCCTGGCATTAATTCTGGGTCCCTCCATCCTTCCCTGGGGTGAGCAGTCAACAGCGTGGTGCTTTCTGTACCGGAAGAGGCAGCAGCCACAATGCCTCACCCCAGCAACTTCAAATGACATGCTGAGAACAGCACGTAGAATCCCCTTATGTTTACATGGTATTGGTGCCCTTTGAAAATCTGATTAGCTCTTTTAATTACCATGGACCCTTTCAGCACTTAGCTGGTAAATAGCTAACTCTGATTAATAACTCTCTGTATGCTTGGGAAATATCACTTATTTCACCGTGTGTCCTCCTGGTGCCAATGGCTGCCAGAGCTCAGCACCCGGGAGTGACCCAACTTCGTTGTCCCCCTACCTTCCACTGTTGCTCTGCCCTGTTCCCCTAGACCCTGAAGCTGCTCCACCTGAGGGGAACGGAACCAACTGTACAAACTGCACAGAAAGCATGCAGGCCAGGGAACACTTCCTGGACTGTCTAATGAACTTTGCAGACATTGGGTGTCCTTTTCTCTTTAGGGCCATAGATAAACTACTTGTCTGAGAGCTATGTGTTTCCACCATACGGAAGCATCTGAAGAGCTATATATATAAAAAAAAATACTCCCAGCACCCTAGGGGCTAGACTTCGCATCTCTTTGACCGCTGTCCCGTCCCTGCGCCCAGAGAAGTGCCTGGCACGTAGCAGGGCTGCAGTGTGTCTTTGCAGATGGGACAAGCCCTGATTCTTGGCCCGAGCGACCAAATGCTTGGCTGGTGCTCCCACCTCAGTGCAGCCGAGTGGGTCTGCCTAGCCACCCACTGCCTGGTGGGGAGGAAGCAGTGGGGCCAGTCGTCCACAGAGCTTGAAGCCTCAATTGTTGTTGATCTGCTATCTGGGAGGATGAGACATTCCCAAACTTTAATCACGTAGCATTCCAGTTGATGAGTCCAGCGACTCTGCATAAAAAACTGGAAGCCCTGGACGGAGACCTAAGTCCAATCAGGGCTCGCACTTCTCTGGCCCTTGGATGTGTTTTTCTATTGCATAGATCTGCAGGCGCTGCCAATGAGAATGTGTGTCCGGCACTTACTAGCAGATGAGCGAAAGCTTCGCAGCGCACCATCAGCCAGGCCTGACGCTGCTGCCGCGAGGTCCTCACCCGACAGGAGAAGGAAGACGTTTGTGTCCTAGGTCAAAGGCAAGCCCTAGTTCCTAGGGACTATCACTGAGGTTTGCTTAATTAAAATATTGTCATTTAACGTATCTATGCCAATGAAATGATGCAAACTTCATAACAGCAGGTGGAAGCGAACTTATGTCTGAATGCAGAACGCTCTTCCAGCTCCCTTTTGAAGCAGCCTTAACAGGCCTCTTAGGCCGTCTGCAATTAAGGAGACTGGACGGTAGAGGGAAGCAGAGGATGCCGTTTCACGGTTCCTTCGCCGCCCAGGCTCAGGCTCCCGCCCCACTCGAACCCCCAGCTGGAGGCCCAGGCAGAGCTCGCAGTGGCCAGCTCCGCCAAGGTGCCAGCAATGACTTGGAAAAAGTCTCAAGCGACCCCCAGCTCAGGCCTGATGGAGAAGCTGGTTATGTGCCCAGCCTCTAACTCTGACCGACGGCAGGTTCTGGGCAGGACTAAGGGGAGACACGTTCCTGGTGTTGCTTTTCCTCCTGCACATGTCCAGGCTGTGGGGAGCCGCCTGATAACCCCAGCTGGGGTTATGGGGGTGTTCAGGCTTCCCTGTCCCTCCTGCGATCCGCGAACGGGGCCTTGAGCCTGCAGGGAACATACGAAGTTGAAGAATCTCATCTTCCAACTCCTCCAGCTCCCTGAGATCTTGCCGGGAAGCCTCCTCCTTGGGTGTCCTCTGCCTGTGGGGGTGGCTGGGCATGATCAGACCACCCTTCTTCCTTCCTCACCCCATCAGCGCTGAGGTGAGTACTGTGAAAATATCCAACAATGGGAAAGAGAAAAGAAGGAGGCCAAATGCAAGTACTTGGAAAGGAGAAAGGGCCTGGGGAAAAAGTGCATCACATTTTCAGCCATCTTCCCTGTGTTTTTGGTTCTAAAGATGCTGCCGCCTTAGCGCTGAGTATCGAGGATCCTAAGGGAGCCGCAGAAGGACAATGGGATCCTGGTTCCTTTTAGAAACCCATGAAGCCAAGCTATTTTCTTTTTTTAAACGTTATTTTAAGTTCCAGGATACATGTGCAGGAGGTGCAGGTTTGTTACGGGGTAAACATGCGCCACGGTTGTTTGCGACACCTGTCAACCCGTCACCTGGTACCCACCCCTGCGTCCATTAGCTAGTTGTCTTGATGCTGTCCCTATCCCTGGCTCACGACAGGCCCCAGTGTGTGTTGCTCCCCTCCCTGTGTTCATGTGTTCTCTCATTGGTTAGCTCTAACTTATTATTATTTTTTGCAAAGTGAAAGCAAGTTTATTAAGTAAAGCAATAAAGGAATGGCTACTCCATAGACAAAGCAGCCGTGAGGGCTGCCGGTTGCCCATTTTATGGTTATTTCTTGATGATATGCTAAACAAGTGGTGGATTATTCATGCCTCCCCTTTTTAGACCATGTAGGGTAACTTCCTGACATCGCCATGGCATTTGTAAACTGTCATGGCGTTGGCTGGAGTACAGCAGTGAGGACGATCAGAGGTCACTCTCATCACCATTTTGGTTTTGGTGGGGTGGCCAGTTCCTTTACTGCAAATTGTTTTATAGTCAAGGTCTTTAGGACCTGTATTTTGTGCTGAGCTCCTGTCTCACCCTGTGATTTAGAATGCCTTAACTGTCTGGTAATGCAGCCCAGTAGGTTTCAGCTTCATTTTACCCAGCTCCTGTTTAAGATGGAGTTGCTCTGGTTCACACAGCCCTGACATTTCCCCACTCCCTTTTATAAGAGAACCTTTCATTCTAAGTGTTGTAGAGGGACAAAGATTCATCTTCCGTAACTTCTTCAGGCTGAAAAGGGGTGATGATATTCCTGCCTAACTATGAGGGTCTCTTGCATTCAGGGTAGAAAGGCAGCTCCCAATTATGGGTGACAGCATGCAGTATGTGCTTGTCTGTTCCTGTATTAATTTGCTGAGGATGATGGCTTCTGGCTCCATCCACATCCCTGCAAAGGACACAATCTCATTTTTATGGCTGCATAATATTCTGTGATGTACATGCACCACATTTCTTTTTTAACCAGTCTATCATTGATGGACATTTGGCTTGATTCCATGTGAGCTCAGGTTAACTTCTTACCCATACCAGACTTCATATTTTTATTCAGGCAACCACTCCTCCCTGGAGTTTATCCATCTTCCCCTCTTTATGAAAGAAGGGTCTGCCAGGTCCCCACACCTGCATCACCCGCCTGCTGAGCTGCCATCCTCATGCCTGGGTCTTCCCCAGGCACTGGGAGCGTCCATCCCAGGCCACGAGAAGATCATCTGCTCCCAATTCAGTAAAGTTATTCTCAGTGTCGGTCATGTTGTCCAGCGTGTTCTGGGGGTCAAATGTCCCATCTTTTACCCAGATGTCCTCATAACCCTGTTCTCCCCTGGGAGACTAACCCCACTAGCTGATTCTGCTTGTGCCCCATTTCTTGGTTTCTGGACCCAGGAAGCCCTTCCAGCTACCCCGAGCTGTAGTTCTCAGGTGTATCGAGAACTACAGTTGTGAGGACGAGGGGCAGATCCTATGTTGTTTTTTAACGTAATATTTAACATCATATTTTTTAAGACTTCTCTTTCTTGGGAAACTCAAAGCATTCCTTGGGCTGCTGAGGTCTGCTCCCCAGAGGTCATATTTGGAGGTGGTCCCATCATCCTGAGGGAAGGATGCTGGGGGAGCCCTGAGTGGGAGGCTGGGGGTTCTGGTCCTCCCGTCCTGCGATTCTCAGCTCCAAGGAGTGAGGCTCCATGCTAGACGCCTCTCTCTGGCAGCAACCACGGCCTGTCTTTTCTTTGCAAAACAATCACAAATTTATCTCTAGGCCACCATCTCTTCCTTCCTTCAAGAAAATTAACCCCTGAGTTAAGCTGTTTACTCTAATTTCAATTGTTGAAATTGCCCAATCTTTGCTTCCCTCATAGCACCATCATTTCACAGGGATCTTGGTTGGAAGCCCGCCTGGATTGTAACTTCACAGTCTTTGTCACCGTAATGCCCACGGTGCAGAATGAAGATTGTTGAAGTCCCACCAGCAAAGCCAGGACTGTTTCAAACTCACTCCTTCCTAAACTGGGAGAGGGCGAAGCTGGTTCCGAAGTGCACTAGAAATACCGAGCAACTGAGATGCTTCAAGATGTGAAGCCCAAGGAATATTCCATTAAAAATGGCACAGTCTAAGGCGGCTCAAGCTCCAAATAAAGGAAAGGTTCAGGCGGCGATAATCCCACCAACATATTCAAGGAGGTAGGCTATTCCTGGATTGGCCGCAGCTGACCTCCAACTTCATGCCTTGCTGCTGTGGGGACCAGATAGGCAATAGGAGGAGAAAAGGAGAGGATTTGTTGGTTTTTAGGCCCAAGCCCATGGCCCACACTGATCCCAAAGTGGGTCTCCTCCATTGCTGCTGCCCAGCTGAGCTCTTCCAACCGATTTCCCCAAACTTAGGCCAGCGCTGTTCACCAGAGCTTCCTGCCACGATAGAAATATTCCAGAGCTGCTCGTGCAGAATGACAGCCACCTGCCCCGTGTGGCTACTGAGAACGTGAAATGTAGCTGCTACAACTAAGGAAGCATTTTTAAAACTTTATTCAACAGCAGTTAAAGTTTAAAAAGTAACATGGGATTAGGGAGGCACAGCTAATGACTGGTGTAATGGATGACGCCGCTCTAGGTGATTAAAGATCCTGACCGGGCGCGGTGGCCCACACCTGTCATCCCAGCACTTTGGGAGGCCGAGGTGGGTGGATCACAAGATCAAGAGATCGAGACCATCCTGGGCAACATGGTGAAACCCCGTCTCTACTAAAAAATACAAAAATTAGCTGGACGTGGTGGCCTGTAGTCCCAGCTACTCGGGAGGCTGAGGCAGGAGAATTGCTTGAACCCACGAGGCGGAGGTTGCGGTGAGCTGAGATCACGCCACTGCACTCCAGCCTGGTGCCTGGCGACAGAGCGAGACTCTGTCTCAAAAAAAAAAAAAAAAAAAAAAAATGACCTGGCTTGCCGTCATTCTCTCCAATACTGCATCTGTCTTAATTCTTAATAGTTTCCGTGTGCTCACACGTGATTCTTTGTGCAACTGGCCTCTCGGTTCTTGAACCCTGATCTTTCACGCAACCTGCCCTCTACTCACTTTTACCATGTGTCGGAGATGTCATTAGCAATAGCTACCGCGCTGCTGCTGGCTGACTTTCAAGCACTTCCCTTTCTGACCATTTCTCTAGAATTCTAAGCCCAGCAATCCTTCAAGCCTACTGGGATATTCATCCCATGGATCCTACCACATTTCGCTTTGTTGGTGCTGAATATTTTTGTATTCTTTTAATACAAAAAATATTCCACCTTTGTTCTGCGATGTAGTTAAAGAGACAGAGGCTGGGTGCTGTGATGGGAGCCTGGAGTCCCAGCTGCTTGTGAGGCCTGAGGCAGGTGGATCGCTTAAGCCCAGGAGTTCTAATTCAGCCTAAGCAACAAAGTGAGACCCTATCTTTAAAAAATATATAAGGAAACTGTTTTTGATCTTTTAGGATCTTGCTTTAAAGTTTTGCACAGTAAGGCCAGCGTAGCCCGATTTTGCCCCGCTGTTGACATAACAACTTTCTGAGTAGTCTACTGATGCCTGTGTGTTAGGAGGCTTTCCAGCCTAGCTGGTGAGACACCCGCCCTTCCGACCTGCGTGAGTGCTGCAGGCTGTCCCCTCCTCTCCCTTCGGGTGGTTCTTCTTCAGCCTTGCCCACTTGCCTCACACGCAAGTATGCTCTGCTGAAGACCTGCAGAGGCCTCTGTGGCTTTCTGCAGCCCTCTGTGGCCCTCTGTGGTCCTCTGTAACCTCCTGTGGCTCTCGGCAGCTGGCTGTGTCCCTCTCTGTCCCTCTGTGGCTCTCTGCGACCCTCTGTGTCCCTCTGCAGCCCTCTGTGACCCTCTCTGTCCCTCTGCGGCTCTCTGCGACCCTCTGTGTCCCTCTGCAGCCCTCTGTGGCTCTCTGTGTCCCTCTCTGTCCCTCTGTGGCTCTCTGCGACCCCCTGTGTCCCTCTGTAGCTCTCTGCAACCCTCTGTGCTTCTCTGCGACCCTGTGTCCCTCTGCTGCCCTCTTCAGCCCCCTAGCTCTCTGTGCCTCTCTGCGGTCTTTTGGAGTTCTCAGTCTGTATAGTGGACCTCTCTGGGATTCCACCTGGGTTATGTACATATGTGTACGTGCACGTGTGTGTGTGTGTGTGTGTGTGTGTGTGTGTGTGTGTGTGTATGACACACACGTACAGAGACAGACAGAGAGACAGAGAGAGAAGAGACCAGTTTTTTTGTTGTTTAAGAGGGGAGGGTAGCTCTGATTGCTGTTACTCCATCTTGGCTGGAAGCAGATATCCCCCGTTCTGCTGTTTCTCAGCCCCACTTTCCTGGCTCCAGTCTCGTGGTCAGTCACTGTCAGTACTTCCCCGCTCCTCGTTCCTTCTAGGCTAGCAACCTACAACCCTGGGGAAATCAACTCTGCCTGCTCTTTCCTGCTGCGGTGCAGCTGAACATGCCTGCAGGGAGGCACCCACCATGGCCACATGTCTGGCTTTAACTTCCTGGCTGTGAAAACCTGAGGCCCTTCATGCTGTGTGGCAATGCAGTTGTGTGTCCCCCTCCATGTTCTCTAAATGGCCATGTCATACCTCCTCTTCTCAAATTCCCCATATCTCTACCCCATTCTCTCTTAAGTAAACAGATATGTTCCAAAGACTGTCACTGTCACCTTTGCTGACCTGCCTTTCCTTGCACCTTCACTTCTGTCTTCCTGCCCCTTTCACAAGTTGGCCCCACCCTTCTCTCTAGTGCACGAGGTCTCAGCTTTTCAGGGATTCTACCCTCTCTCTCCCACATTAAGTGTCGGCTTTGTATTGGATCATCCCTGTCACTCAACAAGCTTGGTTCAGTTCTCTCATCAGCAAGTCGCTCTCATGGCCCATCTTCCTCTGGCTTATGTACATTTCTTTGCTTTGCACTTGAGACAAAACTCTGAAAGATGTCACTTGCTGTGATTAATTAATCGCGTCCCGCTTTCTTTTGATTTCTCTCTCATGAGGCTTGAATCCCTGCTAACTGCTCTTGTCAAGATCATCACGACCTCCATGTTGCTGAAGCCAAGGGTCCATTCTCAGTCCTCATCCGACTTGACCCTTCAGAAATAATGGAAAACATTTCCTGAGTGCTTCATCTCCTGACGCATTTTCTGCATTTGGCCTCTAGGACACCACACCCTGTTTGTCTTCTCTGTCACCTTTGCCAGCTTCTCCTTTGTTCATGACCTCATAATGCGGAGTGCCTTAGACTCAGCACTTTGTCTTCTTTATAAAGATACTCCCCTTTGGCCGGGCGTGGTGGCTCACGCCTGTAATTCCAGCACTTTGGGAGGCTGAGGCGGGTGGATCACGAGGTCAAGAGATCAAGACCATCCTGGCCAACATGGTGAAACCCCATCTCTACTAAAAATACAAAAATTAGCTGGGTGTGATGGCACATGCCTGTAATCCCAGATACTTGAGAGGCTAAGACGCTTGAACCCAGGAGGCAGAGGTTGCGGTGAACCGAGAATGCGCCATTGCACTCCAGCCTGGGCAACAAAAGCAAAACTTCCGACTCAAAAAAAAAAAAAAAATACTCCCCTTTGAGGATCCCATTTTGTCTCACAGCTGTAAACACCATTGGTATGCTATGACTTCCATGCTTATACCTTTAGCCTAAATCTTTTCCTAAATTCCAGATTTATAGACCCAGCTGCCTACTCAGCCTTTCCGCTTGAATGTCTAAGGACATCTCAAGTGATCGTAGCTAACACAGAACTCTTGTGTTTTAGCCTGAGCCTGGTGCACTGCCACCTTTCCCATGCCAGTTAATAGAAAGCCTACCATGCCAGCCGCCCAGGGCACCTCTTGGTGGCGTCCTCGACCGCACTTTTTCTCTTATGTACACATCCAACCTGTTACAAAACCCATGGGCTCTATCTTCAGAATACTCTGAGGACCTGAGCAATTCTCACCATCTTTTCTGCTACTACCGTGGTCTAATTTGTTTTCATGTCCCTGTCCCTGTTTGCTTGTAATCCCTTCCCAGCATGGCAGCCAGGTTTAAGTAATCCTTTGAAAACTTGAGTAACCTATTATCACTCCTGTGCTCATAACCTTCAGGGTCTCCATGTGATTCAGAATAAAAGACAAAGTTCTTGCCATGGTCTGGAAGTCCTGCTGTTTCGGGTCCTGTCACTTCCTGACAGCAGCTCCTGGGGTATTTCCTTTTGCATCCACGCTGGCCTCTGTAATCTCTGAAACCTGAGCACTCTTCCTCTGTGTATCAGCTCGCCTCACTCCTGCACTTTTTCCAAGTCTTTCTCAAATGCCACCTTCTAAATGGCGCCTCCCTGACCCCTTCATTGAATTCTGTAACTGCCCCGCTCTCTCGCTCTGACTCAACTCTGCTGGACTCTTTATCGTTTCCTAGATAATTGGCTTGCTTATTACTCTATTTTACTTGTTTCCAAGTGCTAGGATGCGAGTTCAGTGGGGGCGAGCATTGTTTTCTTCATTGCTGCCTTCAAGTACTTAGAACAATGTTAGCACATGTGAATTCTTCAACAAATACCTGTTAAATGTTGATTGAATTTCACAGCTCCCTTGTCTAAGTTTGTGTGCTTTGTTCATCTCTCATGGAATTTACTGCTGTTCATTTTAATCTGATCTAACCTGGATGAAAATATCAAAGTGAGGAGGCAGAGAATGCTGTTTCAGTAGCTTTGGACCATGAACCTATTTTACCTTAAAAATATTATGCCAAAGAGGCTGGGTTTAAGACCAGGGTGGACGATGGGCTGCTTCTTTGGACAAAGATGTCACAAGCGTCCCCATCCCTTGTGATGACAAGGGCCTGTGCTGTCCTATAGTGCTGGTAACTGTGCACTGATTGTTCACCTGCGCTCCTCCCTTCAGGCCATGGAGTGAGAGGGGGCAGCCTCTTCCCCAGCTAGGACTCTGAGACAGAGTCGTGCCGGTTGAGCACACAATCTGATGACCTCTGTGCTTCCAATTAAGCTCAGTCTCCCAACTCACTGCTCAGATTCACTTGATGATTAATGGAAATGAGTTGTGTTTCTAGATCTGAGCCACACATTTGGTGTTTCCACTGTCATTTGCTGAGAGCAAGTGCAGTGTCAAATGGCTCCACTTTGTGCCTCACAGGTGAGACCTGGGAATCCAAAGCTTTCCCCTCCCTGCTCCAACCCCTTATCCATGGACACAACGATTGCACGTGGACCTGCCTTGTGAGGCTGAAGGCAACCTTGCAACAAGAGTCTCCGATGCAAGTTTGCAGCCCGCAGACCCGGTGTGCCTCTGACACCCAGCACCAGTGAGGAACGTTGCAGAATGAACTGGTGGTGGCCGATTCAGCAGCCACAGCACCTTCGGTGATTTAATGTAATTTAATTTTACGAAAACAATGGCCTAAAATTGTGCTCAAAGTCTTTGCCACAACCACCCCTCTCCTCTTTCCCTTGCCATAGTTCTCTCTTTCTAGCTTACGACTTAGGAGGTTCAATCTATTTTCCCCTTGCCAGAAAAATTCAGAGCCCTCTCAAACTTAAATAGCCGTGTAGTTTATCCACCGGCAGATTGGCTATAGGACGCTTGGGGATCATTGGTGTTTTAAATATTTTAACTCTGTGTTGAAGATTGGACCCCAACGTGTCTGAACAAATACAGAAAAAGAAATGGCAGGAAGACCTGCTCTGCCTCTGTTTGGTGTGCAGTGGGAAAGTCCAGCTCCTCATTCATGCAGACATCCTCTGATAGGCTCAGTGGTGTTTGTGTGCGTGTGTGTGTGCGTGTGTATGTGCGTGCATGTGTGTGCTGAGCTGTCTGTAAAAACTAAAGCAGTAATTACACCTGACAAGCTGGACAGAAGCCCAGCGCTTTTCTGGAGAGACGAGCACCTGAGACTGAGTGTGGCCGGGTTGGGGGAGGGGCTGCTGGCACCAGCAGCTGCTTTAATAATGCTGCTCACCTTTGCTGATTAATATGCTTGTCAAAATAAAAGGCAAATGGAAATGACCCCACAGCACAGAGACTGGGATGGAATTGGCCAAACCATCTGGCCCCAGATTAATTGCTAGCACTTTCATCTCCTCTCCTGGGCTCTCCTGGGCTCCAGATACAATAGGACGATAATGGAAAAGAAATGCACTCAGATCTGTCGATCTTGCTCCCTCTATTCCTAGCCAGGCCCAGAGCCAGTCATGCTTTGCTGGCATTTAGTTCCCAAGGGTGTTGAAGGAGCTCAGGGCTCTTTCCCAGAAAAACACTCTCCAAAGGCCTCAACGGTTTGCAGCAGAGCCCAACTGTAGCTCTGCTCAGCTTCATCCATAAGGGCACTGTAGGGCGTAGCAGCTTCCCACCTGAAAACAAGAGTGCCCTATCGGAGGGACTCTAAGAGGTCTGTTTGCTTTACCCGGAAACCAATGCAGCTGAGTTAGGAGGCCCAGGAAGGGACGCGCTTGTCCACAGCTGGGATGATGGAGAGGCACTCCCGACTGCAGACTGGAAAGAGTTGGACACTTTGGTCTGCACAAATAGATCTTGAATTACACTGGAATTGTGGATGATGCAGAACATGAAAATGGTTATTCCCACAGCCCAGAATGATGGAACTAGGAATTCTCCCAGGAAGCTTCAAAGGAGCTCTCTATTTTTAGTTCAAACAACAGCTTGCGTTTTGGGGCAGAAACAAAAAAATACTATGTTTTCACCAAAAATGCTTTATTTTCCCCCTAGATGTACAGAAGATGATATTTCCAACTCCCTTGTGGTTGAGGGTAGGGAATCTGACTCTGTTCTGGTCAATAAGATGTGTGTCAGTGAGGCAGCTGATCCTAAAGCCTCCCATGGGGTCTCTGTGCTCTCTTCCATCATTGCTTCATTTATGGAGGCCCTAAAGGGAGCTGGCACAAGAGAGAAGGGCCCTGGGTTCCTGTGGAGCAGAGCCACTCCCACCCCCACCCCGGCTACTCGACCGATTCAAAGTCAGAGTAAACAAGGAACAACCTCCCTAGTGTCCTCAGCCCCATAAAGTCCTGGAGGCTGGGTGCTTCAACACAGCAGAAAGCTACTGTCTCACATTCTCGGGGGATGCCCTGGGCCATGTTCATTGTCAGGGCCCCAGGGAAAAATTCTTCCTTCTTCTTCTTTATTTTATTTTTTATTGCATTTTAGGTTTGGGGGTACATGTGAAGAACATGCAAAACTGTTGCATAGGTACACACGTGGCAGTGTGATGTGCTGCCTTCCTCCCCATCACCTATATCTGGCATTTCTCCCCATGCTATCTCTCCCTAACTCCCCACCCCCCGCTGTCCCTCCCCTATTCCCCCATGGCACTGGGGTACCAAAACAGAGATATAGACCAATGGAACAGAACAGAGGCCTCAGAGGCAACACCACACATCTACAACCATCTAATCTTTGACAAACCTGACAAAAACAAGCAAGGGGGAAAGGATTCCCTGTTTAATAAATGGTGTTGGGAAAACTGGCTAGCCATGTGCAGAAAGCAGAAACTGGACCCCTTCCTTACACCTTACACTAAAATTAACTCCAGATGGATTAAAGACTTAAACATAAGACCTAACACCATAAAAACCCTAGAAGAAAACCTAGGCAAAACCATTCAGGACATAGGCGCAGGCAAGGACTTCATGACCAAGAAACCAAAAGCATTGGCAACAAAAGCCAAAATAGACAAATGGGACCTAATCAAACTCCACAGCTTCTGCACAGCAAAAGAAACAGTAATTAGAGTGATTTGGCAACCAACAGAATGGCAAAAAGTTTTTGCAATCTACCCATCTGACAAAGGGCTGATATCCAGAATCTACAAAGAACTAAAACAGATTTACAAGAAAAAAACAAACAAGTCCTTCTTCTTTTTTGCTTCTGTGGTTGCTGGGAATCCTTGGCACTCTTTGGCCGATAGAGCTCCATCCTAATCTCTGCCTCCGTCCGCACGTGGTGCTGTCCTGTCTGCACATGTCCACATTTTTCCTTTCTTATAAGGACACCAGACATGGCTCAGGGCCCACCTTAAGCCAGCTTGACTCCCTGCATTATATCTGCAAGGACCCTATTTCCAAATAAAGTCACATTCACAGATACCAGGAATTAGGAGCATCTCTTTTCTTTTGGGGGACACAGTTCAACCCATAACAATGTCTAGAATTTGGAGTTCGTTTGTTACAGCAGCTGGTGTTACTCGCTCTGACTAATGTATGTCTGGCATCGGTCCCAACTTGGGCATAACTTTCTCCAGGAAGCCCTTCCTGCTTTCCTGACCTCAAATCTAGATGGCGTGTGGCTTCACAGTGGTTCTCCACAGTGCCCTAATCCCGTATCACAGCATTCACTATGCTGTGCCATCATGTCCTGCTCACATGGACAAGTGGACTCTTGTCTCCTCTCTCCTACCCTGTTCATGCCAAAGGCAAGAGCCTGCCGTTCTTGCTTCATATTGTATATCCTGGGCCTGGCGTGCAGTCTGTTTCTTAATCAACAGCTCTCACGTGGATCAGTGGATGCTGTGAGGAAGACTGCACACTCTGGCACGAGCTGCATCAGGTTGACTTTCTGCCTTCAAGAGTCTTGCCGTCACTAATGGCCTCCTGGTTGCAAAGTCCCCTGGCTTATTCTCCTCCTCATGCCCCTTGTCTTCCCTGCTGCATTCATAACTGTGGACACTCTGGGACGTGCACATGTGTTAATGCCATTTAAGAGTCTGGCTCCTCAAGGTTGTCATCTCAGCTCTGTGCCTCTCACCCCAGCATCAATCCCACTTTGAAATCTGCTTGTTCTCATTGCATTGGGACTCCTTGACTCTCCCATCAAACACGACAGAAAATGCCTCTAACAGAAGGGTTTTCACTTATTCCATGCATAGAAGGGGTTGGTTAAATTGAGTGGAATTCCTTCTAAATCCGGCTTTAGTCTGTGACCAGCATGGCAGCGGCCACTCAAGCTGAGTGAGTCTTCCCGGCAAGCTTGAAACTCAGTTGCTTCTTTCCTCTATTTCTCAGAATTATCACATCTCGGACTGTTAGAAGCTGTTCTCGTGGAACCATTGTAGCTGTCAGGAATGGCCAGGCCCTGATAATCACTTTGTCCATAAACACAGATTTTTTAAACTTAGAAAATAGACTTTTTAAAAAAATTTATTAATTTATATTTTTTAGAGACAGGGTCTCACCCTGTCATCCATGCTGGAGTTCAGTGGTGGGATCATAACTCATTGCAGCCTTGAACTTCTAGGCTCAATTGATCCCCAGCCTCCCAAGCAGCTGGGACTATAGGTGCACACCATCACTTTTGGCTAATTGAATTTTTTAATCTTGTAGCGATAGAGTCTCACTATGTTGCTTAAGCTGTTTTCAGACTTCTGACCTTAAGCAATTTCCTTGACTCAGCATCCCGAAGTGCTGGGATTACAAGTGTGGGCCACTGTGCCTGGCCAGACTTTATTTTCTGAGCAACTTCATGCTGACAGCAAAATTTAGCTAAAAATACAGTATCTGTCTATTCCTTGGCCTCACAAATGCAAGCCTCCCCCACTGTCTTTACCACAACTGAGTGGTTCAGTGTCACAATCAATGACTCCATCCTGATGCCTCATTATCACTCAGTGTTCATAATTTACATGAGGGCTCACTCTTGGGCTTGTACGTTCTGTGAGTTTTGACAAACATATGACGGTGTCTATTCACTATTGTAGTATCTTACAAAATAGTGTCACTGCCCTAAAAATCCTCCATACTCCACCTACTCATCCCTCCTTCCCCGAGCTCTAGGGAAATATTTTTTCCTTATGTTACTGACTGCATAGTCTTGTCTTTTTCAAAATGTCAAATAATGGAAATCATACAATGTGTAGCCTTTTCAGGTTGGATTTTTAAATCTAGTGGTATGTATTTAAGGTTCTTCCATGTCTTGTCATGGCTGAATAACTCATCTTCAGCACTGAAGAATATTCCATTGTCTAGTTGTATCACAGTTAGTCACCCAGTCACCTACTGAAGGCCATCTTGGTTGCTTCCAAGTTTTGGCAGTAATTATAAAGGAAACTGCTATAAACATTCATATGCAGGTTTTAATGTTGACAAAAATTTTCAACTTGGGTAAATATCACAGAACACATTTGTTAAATCGTATGGTAAGAGTATGTTTAGTTTGGTAAGAAACAGTGAAGCTCTCTTCCAAGATAGCGTTACCATTCTACTTTCCTACTAGCAATGAATGAGCTCCTGTTTCTCCACATCCTTGCAAGCATTTGGTGTTGTCAGAGTTTTGGATTTTGGATATTTTAATGGGTGTGTGGTGGTATCTCATTTTAATTTGCATTTCTTTTAAGACATATGATGTCACACATATTTCATATGCTTTACTTGTCACCCATATACCTTTTTTGTCAGTGTTTGTTATTTTTTTGTCCTATTGATAATAGCCATCCTAACTGGGGGTAGGGTGAGATAATACCTCATTGTGGTTTTGATTTGCATTTCCCTGTTGATTAGTGATATTCAGCATTTTTTTTTCATATATTTGCTGGCTATTTCTATGTCTTCTCTTGAGAATGTCTGTTTTTAGATCATTTGCCCATTTTGTAATTGGAATTTTTTTCCTTTGGCTGCTGAGATATTTTTCTTTCTTGCATATTCTCAATATTAATCCCCTTTACAATGAATAGTTTGCAAATATGTTCTCCCATTCCGAAAGCTGTTATTTTACTGTTAGAGGTTTCCTTTACTATGCAGACACTTTTTAGTTTGATGTAATCCCATTTGTTTATTTTTGCTTTTGTTACCTGTGCTTTTGAGGTCTTGTTCATAAAATATTTTCCCAGAGCAAAGTACGGAAACATTTTCCCATTTTCTTCTAGTAATTTGTAGTTTCAGGTCTTACAATTAGGTCTGGGATCCATTTTAAGTTTATTTTAATATACAATGAGAGTCTAGTTTTATTCTTTTGCGTATGAATACTCACTTTTCCAAAGATCACTTATTAAAGAGACAATCCTCTCCCTCAGTGAGCATCCTGAGCACCTCTGTTAAAAATCAGTTGGCTGTAGATATATGGATTAGCTTCTGGGTCCACTGTACTGTGTTTTTATGTGTTTGTTTTTATGCCAGTACCATGCTGTTTTGGTTACTATAGCTTTGTGTTATATTTTGTAGTCTGGAAATAAGATGTCTCCTCCAGTTTTGTTTTTCCTACTCAAGATTGCTTTGACTATTATAGTCTTTTATGTAGTTTAGATTTTTTTTTCTATTTTTGTTAAAAATGTCATTACTATTTTAAAACTTTATTTTCTTTTTTTGTTGTGTTCTTTTCTGTTTCAGTATCAGGGTTTTGCTGGTTTTGTAAAATGAGTTAGAAAGAACTCACTCCTCTTAAGTTTTTTGAAATAGTTTGAAAAGAATTGGTGACAGTTTTCTTTAAAGATTTGATGGAATTCAGTGCTGAAGTCATCTGATCCTAGACTTTTATTGGGAGACTTTTTATTACTTACTCAAGATTGTTGTTCATTATTGGTCTATTCAGGTTTTCTATTTCTTCTTGGTTCAATATTGGTAGGTTGTATGTGTCTAGAAACTTATCCCTTTTCTATATGTTTTTGACTTTATTGGCGTATAGTTGTTCATAGTAGTTTATAAGTCTCCTTTGTATTTCTGTGATATCCATTATGATGTGTCCTTTTTCATTTTTGAATTCATGTGTTTGAGTCTGCCCTCCTTTTTTTCTTAGTCTAGCTAATGCTTTGCCAATTTTATCATCTCAAAAAAATCTATTTTTTGTTTCATTTATCATTTGCATTGTTTTGGTTTCAATTTCATTTATTTTTGTTCTGTCTCTCTTTTTTTTTTTTTGAGACAGAACTTCACTCTGTCACAGGCTGGAGAGCAGTTGTACTATTATAATTCACTGCAGTCTTGTACTTAGACTCAGGGGATCCTCCCACCATAACCTCCCAAGTAGCTAAGACTAGAGGCATGAGTCACCACTCCTGGCTAATTTTAATTTTTTTTTGGAGAGACAGAGTCTGACTATGTTGGCAAGGCTGACATTGAATGCCTAAGTCCAAGTGATCCAGCCTTCTTGGCCTCCCAAAATGTTAGAATTACTGGCATGAGTCACCATGCCTGGCCTTGATCTTTACTATTTCCTTCTCCTCCTACTAATTTGGCATTTGGTTTGTTCTTGCTTTTCTGATTTATGAGGTGCATCATAACGCTGTTTATTTGAAATCTAATTTTTTGCTATAAACTTGCCTCTTAATACTGCTTTTGCCACGTCCCATAGGTTTTGCTGTTTGTGTTTCTATTTTCATTTGTTTCAAGGAATTTTTTTTTTTAGAGGAAGAAAGAGAGAAAGAAAGAAAAAGAATAAAAAGAAAAAGAAAAAGAAAAAAAAAAAAAAGAATGAAGGAAGGAAAGGAAGAAAAAGGAAGAGGAAGAGGGAGAGAGAACAAGGGTGTTGCTTTATTGTCCGGGCTGAAATGCAGTCTAAAAATGGGTATGCCTGTAATTATGTTTAATAATAGAGACATAAAAAAAAATGAGGGAAGAAAATAATTAACAAGCAGCCAGCCAATATTTCATTTAAACCTGTAAATACGTGTGATGTAGTACTGATAAGAGTGTATATTTTGTGTATTTAAAGTGGAGAGTTCTATGAATGTTAATTAAGTCTACTTGTTCCAGATCTGAGTTCAAGTCCTGAATATAGATGTTAACTTTCTGTCTTATTGATTTGTAAGTCTCCCACTATTATTGTGTGGGAGTCCAAGTCTCTTTATAAGTCTTATATATCTGGGTATTTCTGTATTGGGTGCATATATATTTAGGATCTTTAGCTCTTCTTGTTACATTGATCCTTTTATCTTTATGTAATATCCTTCTTTGCTGCTTTTGATCTTTGTTGCTTTGAAGTCTGTTTTATCAGCAAAAATTGCAACTCCTGCTTTCTATTTATTTATTTTTGCTCTCCATTTGGTTGGTAAATTTTTCTCCATCCCTTTGTTTTGAATCTTTGTGTATCCTTGCATGTAAGATGGATCTGGATATAGCATACCAATGGGTGTTGGCTTTTTTTGCCTGTCTGTGTCTTTGGATTGGGGGATTTAGTCGATTTAAATTTAGAATTAATAACAATATATATGAGTTTGATGCTGTCATTTAATGTTGGCTGGCTGTTTTGCCCATTAATTGATGCAATTTCTTCATTATGTTGATGTTCTTTATTTTTTGGCATTTTTTAGAAAGGCTGATACTGGTTGTTCCTTTCTATTTGTAGTGGTTCTTTCAGAAGCTCTTGTAAAGCAGGCTTGGTGGTGATGAAATCTCTGAGTGCTTGCTTGTTCACAAAAGATTTTATTTTTCCTTCGCTTATGAAGCTTAGTTTGGCTGGATGTAAAATTCTGGGTTGAAAGTTCTTTTCTTTAAGGATGTTGAATATTGGCCCCCACTCTCTTCTGTCTTGTAGGGTTTCTGCTGAGAGATCTGCTGTGAGTCTGATGGGCTTCCCTTTATGGGTAACCTGACCTTTCTCTCTGGCTGCCCTCAGTATTTTCTCTTTCATTTCAACCCTGGTGAATCTGGGGATTATGTGCCTTGAGGTTGCTCTTCTTGAGGAATATCTTTGTGGTGTTCTCTGTATTACCTGGAGTTGATTATTGTCCTGCCTTGCTAGGTTGGGAAAGTTTTCCTGAATAATATCCTGAAGCGTATTTTCCAGCTTGGATTGATTCTCTTCGTCACATTCAGGTACACCTATCAAACGTAGATTAGGTCTTTTCACATAGTCCCATATTTCTTGGAGACTTTGCTCGTTCTTTTTTATCCTTTTCTCTCTAATCTTGTCTTTTTGTTTTATTTCATGAAGTTGGTCTTCGACCTCTAATATCTTTTCTTCTACTTGATCAATTCAGCTGTTAAAACTTGTGCATAGTTCGCAAAGTTCTCGTGTTGTATTTTTCAGCTCCATTAATTCACTTATATTCCTCTCTAAATTGTGTGTTATTTTTAACATTTCGTCAAACCTTTTTTCAAAGTTCTTAGTTTCTTTGCATTGGGTTAGAACAAGTTCTTTTAATTCCCAGAAGTTTCTTATCATCCGCTTTTTAAAGTCTGCTTCTGCTAATGAATTTTTAACTATCATTATTGATTTCTTCCTTAACCCATTGGTCTTTCAGGAGCATGCTGTTTAATTTCCATATATTTATATTATTTTGAATATTCTTGCTATTAATGTCTAGTTTTATTTCATTGTAGTCAATAAGGTACTTGATATGATTTTGATTTCTAAAAATTTTTGAAAATTGTTTTGTATTCTAACATATGGTCAATCCTAGAGAATGATCCATACACTGATGAAAAGAATGTGTATTCTACAGCTGTTGGGTGAAATGTTCTACAAATATATGTTAGGTCCAGTTGGTCTATGGAGCAGTTTAAATCCAATGTTGTTTTAATTTTCATTGTTAATTTCCTGTCCAGATGATCTGTACAATTCTGAGAGTGGGGTGTCCAAGTCCCCAACTATTATTGTAGCTCCTCCTTTAGATTTAATATTTGCTTTATATATCTGGGTACTCCAGTATTAGGTGCATGTATATTTATAACTGCTATAGTCTCTGGATGAATTGATCCCTTTGTTATTATATAATGTCCTTCTTTGTCTTTTTTTTGACAGCTTTTGACTTGAAGTCTGTTTTATGTGATATTAGTATAGCTACTTCTTGCTTTTGGTTTTATCAAAAAACCCAAAAGGGATCTATTTTTGGGATACATTTTCATCCCTTTACTTTCTGTCTACATGTATCTTTACCGACGAGATGAGTTTCTTGTAGGCAGCATATAGTTGAGTCTCAGTTTTTAATATATTCATCTTGTCTATATCCTTTTAAAATATATACTTTAAGTTCTGGGGTGCATGTGCAGAATGTGCAGGTCTGTTACACAGGTATACATATGCCATGGTGGTTTGCTGCATTCATCACCCCATCATCTATATTAAGTATTTCTCCCTCCCTAGCCCCCTACACCCCTGCTACTCCTCCCCTAGCACCCCACTCCCTGCCAGGCTCTGGTGTGTGATGTTCCCCTCCATGTGTCCATGTGTTCTCATTGTTCAACACCCACCTACAAGTGAGAACATGTGTTGGTCTGTTCTTCTGTCAGTTTGCTGAGAATGATGGTTTCCAGATTCATCCATGTCCCTGCAAAGGACATGAATCATCCTTTTTTATGGCTGCATAGTATTCCATGGTATATGCATGCCACATTTTCTTTTTTTTTTTTTTTTTTTTATCTTTTTTTGAGATGGACTTTCACTCTTGTTACCCAGGCTGGAGTGCAATGGCGCAATCTTGGCTCACCACAACCTCCGTCTCCTGGGTTCAGGCAATTCTCCTGCCTCAACCTCCTGAGTAGCTGGGATTACAGGCATGCGCCACCATGCCCAGCTAATGTTTTGTATTTTTAGTAGAGACAGGGTTTCACCATGTTGACCAGGATGGTCTCGATCTCTTGACCTTGTGATCCACCCGCCTTGGCCTCCCACAGTGCTGGGATTACAGGCTTGAGCCACCGCGCCCGGCGCCACATTTTCTTTATTCAGTCTATCATTGATGGGCATTTGGGTTGGTTCCAAGTCTTTGCTATTGTGAACAGTGCCACAATAAACATACATGTACGTGTGTCTTTATAATAGAATGATTTATAATCCTTTTGGTATATACCCAGTAATGGGATTGCTGGGTCAAATGGTATTTCTAGTTTTAGATCCTTGAGGAATTGCCACACTGTCTTCCACAATGATTGAACTAATTTACACTCCAACCAACAATGTAAAAGTGTTCCTATTTCTCCACATCCTCTCCAGCATCTGTTGTCTCCAGATTTTTTAGCGATTGCCATTCTAACTGGTGTGAGTTGGTATCTCATTTTGGTATTGATTTGCATTTCTCAAATGACCAGTGATGGTGAGCTTTTTTTCATATGTTTGTTGGTTAAATGTCTTCTTTTGAGAAGGGTCTGTTCATATCCTTTGCCCACTTTTTGATGGAGTTTTTTTGTTTGTTTGTTTGTTTGTTTTTTCTTGTAAATTTGTTTAAGCTATTTGTAGATCTAGATATTAGCCCTTTGTGACAGGGGTGGATTGCAAAATTGTTCCCCATTCTGTTGGTTGCCAGTTCACACTAATGATAGTTTCTTTTGCTGTGCAGAAGCTTCTTCAGTTTAATTAGATTCCATTTGTCTATTTTGGCTTTTGTTGACTTTGCTTTTGGTGTTTTACTCATGAACTCCTTGCCTATACCTATGTCCTGAATGTTATTGCCTAGGTTTTCTTTAAAGGTTTTTATGGTTTTAGGTCTTATGTTTAAATCTTTAATCCCCCATCTGGAGTTAATTTTTGTATAAGGTGTAAGGAAAGGATCCAGTTTTAGCTTTCTGCATATGGCTAGCCAGTTTTCCAAACACCATTTATTAAATAGGGAAACTTTTCCCCATTGCCTGTTTTTTGTTAGGTTTGTCAAAGGTCAGATGGTTGTAGATGTGTGTGTTATTTCTTAGGCCTCTGTTCTGTTCCATTGATCTATATCTCTATTTTGGTGCCAGTACCATGCAGTTTTGATTACTGTAGTCTTGTAGTATAGTTTGAAGTCAGGTAACATGATGCCTTCAGCTTTTAAAATTTATTTTATTTATTTATTTATTTATTTATGTTTTTGCTTAGGGTTGTCTTGGCTATGTGGGCTCTTTTTGGTACCATATGAAGTTAAAGGTGGTTTTTTTTTTCCAATTCTGTGAAGAAAGTCAATGGTAGCTTGATGGGGATAGCATTGAATTTATAAATTACTTTTGGCAGTATGTCCATTTTCACGATATTGATTCTTCCCAACCATGAGGATGGAATGTTTTTCCCATCTGTTTGTGTTCTGTCTTATTTCCTTGAGCAGTGGTTTGTAGTTCTCCTTGAAGAGGTCCTTCACATCCCTTGTTAGTTGTATTCCTAGGTATTTTATTCTCCTTGTAACAGTTGTGAATGGGACTTCACTCAATTTGGCTCTGTCTGTCATTGGTGTATAGGAATGCTTGAGATTTTTGCACACTGATTTTGTGTCTTGAGATTTTGCTGAAGTTGCTTATCAGCTTAGGAGATTTTGGGCTGAGACGATGGGGTCTTCTAAATATACAATCATGTCATCTGCAGATAGAGACAATTTGGCTTCCTCTTTTCCTAATTGAATACCCTTTTTTTTTTTTCATGCCTGATTGCCCTGGCCAGAACTTCCAATACTATGTTGAACAGGAGTGGTGAGAGAGGGCATCCTTGTCTTGTGCCAGTTTTCAAAGGGAATGCTTCCATTTTTGCGCATTCAGTATGATATTGGCTGTGGGTTTGTCATAAATAGCTCTTACTATTTTGAGATATGTTCCATCAATATGTAGTTTATTGAGAGTTTTTAGAATAAAAGCTGTCGAATTTTGTCGAAGGCCTTCTCTGCATCTATTTAGATAATTATGTGGTTTTTGTCTTTGGTTCTGTTTATGTGATGGATTGCATTTATAGATTTGCGTATATTGAACCAGCTGCTTCCCGGGGATGAAGCTGACTTGATCATGATGGATAAGCTTTTTGATATGCTGTTGGATTCAGTTTGCCAGTATTTTATTAAGGATTTTTGCTTTGATATTCATTATGGATATTGGCCTGAAATTTTCTTTTTCAGTTGTGTCTCTGCCAGATTTTGGTATCGGGATGATGTTGGTCTCACAAAATGAGTTACGGAGGATTTCCTCTTTTTGTATTGTTTGGAATAGTTTCAGAAGGAATAGTACTAGCTCCTGTTTGTTCCACTGGTAGAATTCGCATGTGAGCTTGTCTGGTCCTGGACTTTTTTTGGTTGGTAGGCTATTAATTACTGCCTCAACTTCAGAACTTGTTGATCTATTCAGGATTTGACATCTTCCTGGTTTAATCTTGGGAGGGTGTAAGTTTCCAGGAATTTATCCATTTCTTCTAGATTATCTGGTTTATTTACATAGAGGTGTTTATAGTATTCTCTTATGGTAATTTGTATTTCTGTCGGATCAGTGGTGATATCCTCTTTATTATTTTTTATTGCATCTGTTTGATTCTTCTCTCTTTTCTTCTTTATTAGCCTGGCTAGCGATCTATTCATTTTGTTGATCCCTTCAAAAAACCAGCTCCTGGATTCATTGATTTGTTTGAAGGGTTTTCGTGTCTCTATTTCCTTCAGTTCTGCTCTGATCTTCATTATTACGTATCTTCTGCTAGCTTTTGAGTTCATTTGTTCTTGCTCCTCTAATTCTTTTAATCACAAGGTTAGGGTGTTGATTTTAGATCTTTCCTCTTTTCTCTTGTGGGCATTTAGTAGTATAAATTTTCCTCTACACACTGCTTTAAATGTGTCCCAGAAATTCTGGTACATTGTGTTTTCATTCTCATTGGTTGTAGAGTTGCCAGGCAGGGGCGTTTAAGTCTGCTGAATCCACAACCACCACTTTTCCAAGGTGCTCTCTCCCAGGAAAATGAGGGCTTTATTTATAAGTCCCTGACATGCTGCTGCCTTTTTTCAGAGATGCCTTGTCCAGCAAGGAGGGAGTCTAGTCTGCCTGCAGAGGCCTTGCTGAGCTGCCATGGGCTCTGCCCTGTTCAAACTTCCTGGGTGACTTTGTTTACACAGGCAAGGTTAAAACTACCTACTCAACCTTCAGCAATGGTGGATGCCCCTCCCCCACTGAGCTCAAACCCCCCAGGTCAGGCTCTGACTGCTGTGCTGGCTGTGAGAATTTCAAGCCAGTGGATCTTAGTTTGCTGGTCTTCGTGGGGGTGGGACCCACCAAGCCAGATCACTTGGCTCCCTGGCTTCATCCCCCAACCTCTTTCAAGGGAGTGAACTGTTCTGTCTCTCTGGTATTCCAGGCACCACTGGGGTATGGAAAAAAAAAAAACAAAACTGCTGTGGCTAGCTCAGTGTCTTCCCAGAGGGAATCTCCTGGTGTGTGGCTTGTGAAGACCATGGGAAAAGCACAGTATCTGGGCGGGAGTGCTCAGAGCAGTCCCTAATGGCATTCCTTGGCTAGGAGAGGGAGTTCCCCGGCCCCTTGTGCTTCCCAGGTGAGGCGATGACCCAACCTGCTTTGGCTCACCCTCCTTGGGCAGCAACCACTGTCTAACCAGTTCCAATGAGATGAACCAGGTACCTCAGTTGGAAATGTGGCAATCACTTGCCTTCTGCAACCCTCTCGCTGGGAGCTGTGCACTGGAGCTGTTCCTATTTGGCCATCTTGCCTGCAGCCCCCATCTGTATCTTTTATACGGGGGGATTTATTCTGTTTACATTCAAGGTTATTATTGATAAGTGAGGACTTGCTCCTGTCTTTTTATTGATTGTTTTCTGGTTGTTTTGTATATCTTTTATTCTTTACTGTCAATCTTATTGTTTATTTTTGCAGTTGGGTGGTATTCCATAGTGATAAGGTTTCATTTTCTTCTCCTCCTTCCTTTGTGTGTCTGCTCTACCAGTGAGTTTTATAGTTTTCCATGTTTTCTGATGGTAGTTATTGTCTCTTCACTTCCAGGTGTAAGACCCTCTTGAGCATTTCTTGTAAGGCCAGTGCAATGGTGTTGAATTTCCTTTGTTTTTGCTTGTCTGTGAAATATTTTCTTTCTTCATTTCTGAAGGGTAGCTTTGTTGAGTATGATATTTTTTACTGTCAGCTTTTGTTTTTTTCAGTGCTTGGAATATATTATCCCATTCTTCCCTCATTTTTATGATTTCTGCCAATACATTTGCCGTTAGTCTACTGTGAAATTTCTTCATATGTGACCCTATGCTTTTCTCTACTTCTAGGATTCTTCCTTTGTCTTTGAATCTTGATAATTTGATTATACTATGCCTCAGAGAGGACCTGTGTCAGTTGAATCTATTTGAGGTTCTCTGAGCTTCCTGGGCCTGGATGGCCATCTCCATTCCATGACTTGGGAAGTTTCCAGCTGTTATTTTATCAGATATGTTTTGTAAATCTTTCCCTTCTCTTCTCCTTCTGGAATGTCCATAATACGAATATTTGTTCGTTTAATGGGTCCTAGAAATCTGGCAGAATTTCTTCATACTTTTTAATCTTTTATTTTTTTTTCTGCCTTTGTTATTTCAAAAGATCTGTCTTCAGGTTCAGAAATTATTTCTTCTGCTTGGTTTAGTTTGTTGTTGAACCTCTCAATTGTATTTTCATTTTATTTATTGAACTCTTAACTGTAGGAGTTCTGTTGTTGTTTTTTTAATAATATGTAACTTTTTGTTGAATTTCTCATTCAAATCATGAATTGTTTTTTTGATATAGTTGAATTGTCTGTCTGTATTCTCTTGTACGTCACTGAGTTTTAAAAACATTATTATTTTTAATTCCATTTCTTTGTGATTGGAGTCTGTTACTTGAGAATTGTTTTCCTTTGGAAATGTTATGTTTCCTTGCTTTTTTGATGCGTTCCTACATTGATTTATATATAACTGATGGGAAAGTTGCTTCTTCCAATTTTATGGAGTAGATTTCTTAGGGAAAAACTTATTGATATGAATGGGTCTTGGTTTGTCAGTTTGGTAGGTGTGCTAGCCTTGGCTCTAGGCAGATGCAGTGGTATAGTCTCCATGTAGTTTCTTCAGCTGTAATTCACACTAGTGATGTTTGAAGTGTCTTAGTGGCCCAGGCTGAGACAGTTTGTGGTGGTGGAAGCACAACTTTGCCAGGAGTGGACTTGCTGGGCTATTTCTCAGGTGCACCATGTGTGTGCACACATTGGGTCAGGCAGCTTGGGGTCTGTCTCACTAGGGTTGGGGACATGGAGCTGCTACTCTGTCTGGGACAATGGCATGTGGTTACTCAGCTGACCTGAGGTCTGTTTTCCAGGGGCAGCCCACAGGGATGTTTCTCAGGCCCAGGACAGAATTTCATGGCTTCTCGACTGACCTGAGTATGTTTCTGCTAATGGTGGCCTGTAGGGCCTTTTCTCAGACCCAGTATATGGGTGCACAGCTGCTTGGCTGTCCTGGGGGCCCACAGGGCTGTTTTTTAGGCCTGAAACATGGCTACACAATGGCTCAGTTTGCCTGGGGACATGCCTATAGAGAGTGGCCTATGTGACTGTTTCTCAGGCCCAGGACACAATCTCATGGCTACTTGGCTTGTCTGGGTGCATGGGGAGTGCCCCATGGAGTTTTCTCAGGCCCAGAATGTAGATACAAGGATGCTCGCTGGCCTGAGGGCATTTCTGTAGAGGATGCCCCACGGGACTGTTTTATAATGGAGGCAAAGCTGGTCTGGGAGTATGTCTGCCTGGGGTAGCCCATGGAACTAGGTTGTTTCTCATATCCAGACTCAGGCACAAGGTTGCTCTGCTGGGCCGGGGACATGCCCACCACTGGCAGCCTGCAGAGCTGTTTCTCAGGCCTGTGATGTAGGAACACAGCTGCTTGGCTGATCTAGGGTGACTGCCTATTCGGGCATCCTGTGGAGCTGTTCCTCAAGTCTGGGATGTGGGCATAAGATTGCTTGGCTGGCCTGGAGGCATGCTTGCCAGGTATAGCTTAAAACTGTTTCTCAGGCCCTGATTGCAGGCACAGGACCATTGGGCAGTCCAGGAATGTGTCTGCAAGGGGCTGGTGCTGCAGGGCTGTTTCTCAGGTCGGTGCCAATGGACAGCTGCTCTGCTGGCCCAGAGGTGTATCAGCTGCTTAGAGGCTCAGGGGCATCTTCTCCTCAGGGGGAGTGAGTGCAAGAGTTTAGCTGGCTCAGGGGTGGGTTTGCCCAGGTTGGGACTGCCAGGCTGCTTCTCTGGCTGGAACTGTGGTGGTGGGGATTGTTTCTGTGCAGGATCAGATTCATAGCCAATCCTGGGCCCAGGCTCCATGCAGCTGGGGCCATGGCATTCAGTGGCCCGTGTGGGCTTGCCATAAGGACAGAACCTTAGTGCTGGGCAGGTGGCTACTGGTTTGCAGAGGGAGACATACTCCAGAGGTGGCTATGGCCTCAAGGTGGCACCATGCTGCAGCAGCTTAGCTCACAGGGGTGGGTGGGTGGCAGGAAGTACACACGCAGTGCTCCTAAACCAGGACAATGCAGCTGCATGAATTCCTGGCTGCTCTTCAAATCAGGCTCAGGGCTGGTAAGGACTGTGGGAGTCTCCTGCAGTAAGGACTGTAACTGTTTGCTGGTTACCTTCTTCCTAAAACATGAAGCCCCTTCTGACTCTAGGCAAATTTGGTCCAGGACAGGCAGAAGGGGTTGTAGAGGCCAGATGCCTCCATACTACTGTCCTGGACTTCTGGTCACCGCAGAAGCCTCTCCACTCCCCCGCGGCACTCCGGCATTCTCCCTTCAACACTTCTGCCCAATCTTAGCTGTTTGTTGGTTACCATGGTCCTTACTTGTTGGGGGGATGAGTGCCAGTCATTTCCAGTTGGCTATCTTGCTAACCTCAAGATAAAAAAAGTCTGCGGTCTTTTTTTTAATCCACTCTAATGATTTTTGTCTTTTAATTGGTGTTTTTAGACTATTGACATTTAAAGTGATTATCAGTGCATTTGAATTAATATCCACCATGCTTCTTACTGTTTCCTATTTATTACCTTTATCGTTTCTTCCTATTTTTGCCTCCTATTCTTTTTCTGCTTTTTGTAGTTTTTCTCATGCATTTTATATGATTCCTTTTTCTCTCCTGTCTTAGCACATCAAGTGTACTTCTTTTTCTTACTTTTTTCAGTGGTTGTTCTAGAGCTTGCAATGTAGATTCACAACTAACCGATATCCATTTTCAGATAAAATCATACCACTTCACTGGTGATGCGAATATATTATAATAACAAAACATTTCTAACCCTTTCCTGCCATCCTTTGTATTATTTGCACCTTTTATTTCACATATACATAAACTATAGTCACTCAATACAGTGCCATGATTATTTTGAACAAACTTATTTGGTATTTCAGTTTAGAATAAGAAAAACAAAAGGTTTTACATTACTTTCACTTAGTCCTCCTCTAACACTCTTTCTTTGTTAACGTATATTCCGTTTCTTTTAGGGTCAGATTGTTTTCAATATGTAGCATTTATAAGGCATTTAAGTCAGAAAATCAACTTCATATTTCCGTATAGGATTCTGGATGGAGATAAAATTTTGGGTTTCTAAAGTTAAGAATTAGTGCCTTAGAAATTAATGTAATTACTCAGACCTTTTTTTTTTTTTTTTAAGAAAAAGAGAGAAGGAAGGAAGAAAGAAAGAAAAGAAAAAAGATGGAAAAAAAGAAGTTTACTGATAAACATATAATGGGGCCCAGGGTGAAGCTATGATACACTTTGCAGTTTTAAAACCCAGGCAGAAGAGTATGTATTTGCAAAAATCGGAAAGAAAGAATACTGATAAAAGAATGATAGGGTCCTCCCAGCCAGAGTGAAGTTTTCTTGGGTATGGAAGGGGAGGGCAGAGGAGGGAGGGGTTACACTGCAGTCTGGCCAACTTGCAGAGGGTGAACGGAGACAGGCGGCTGAGGCTGCTTCAGGTCGAGCCTGCCACTGTGGAAGGGTGTCGGACCGCGCTCCAGAACCTGTTCCCCTTGCCCTCCCAATATCATCTCACCCCTTAGCATCCCAGTGTCCAATAAAAGTGGCCACCAGCTGATGCCTGGTAACCAGCACAAGTGTCAGCAGTGGGTTGTTGGCCTCCTCCTCATTCTCCCTGGACCATGTTTCTGGACCCAGGGCATCTTTTCAGATGGTTCCCACAGTGGTTGATCAGAGCCCCTGGGAACACAGCCGGAATCACCTGGAACCTCATCAAGAGCTTGATTCTGGTTTCTGGCCTGTGTCATTTTCCCTCTCTGAAGAACTTCTTCAAACATCTTTTGCAAAGCAGGTCTACTGGCAACAAATTGTCTCATTTTTTGTTTGTCTAAGAAAACCTTTTTTCTCCTTAGCTATTGCATAATAGGTTCACAGACTACAGAAAATTTAGATTGGTGTAGGTTATTATTCCTCAATATTTTACATGTGTCATTCTATTTTCTTCTTGCTTGCATGGTTTGAGAAGTCAGATGTAATTCTTATTTTTGCTCCTCTATAGATCAGGTGTTTTTTTTCCTCTGACTTCTTTTAAGGTGTTTTTTCTTCATTTTTAAATTTTCTGCACTTTGAATATGATATGCCTAGGAGTCATTTTTCTGGCATTTATGCTGGTTGGTATCCTTTGTGGATCTGAGGTTTGGCATCTGACAAAAATTTGATGAAATTCTATTATTATTGCTTCAAATGTTTCTTCTGTTTCTGTTTCTGTCTTAATTTGTTTTCTGTTGCTATAACAAAATGCCACCGATGGGGCAACTTATTAAAAAAAAGAAACGTATTTCTTACAGTTCTAGAGTCTGGGAAGTCCAATATGAAGGTGTCAGCGTCTGATGGGGGCCTTCCTGCTGAGTCAGAGCATGGTGGAGATCATTTTATAGTAAGAGGACAAAGCATGTGTGTAAGCCTAGGTCTTTCTTCTCTTCTTATAAAGCCACCAGTCCCGTCGTGGGGACCTGATGACCTTATCTAATCCTCCAAAAGGTTCCACCTCTAATCAACATGTAAATCTGCTGATTGGATTCCCAGCATCTGAAATTAGAGGGACACATTTAAACCACAGCTGCTCCTTTTCCTTCTTCTCCTTCTGGAATTCCCATTACACATATATAACCTCTTTTGTAGTTTTTCCATAGTTCTTGGATATTCTGTTTCATTTTTTCAGTCTTTTCCTCTTTGCTTTTCAGTTTGAGAAGTTTTTATAGATCTATTCTCAAGCTTAGAGATTCCTTCCTCAGCCATGCCCAGGCTACTAATCAGCTTATCAAAGGCATTTGTTATTTCTGTAAAAACAGCGTTTTTAATATTTATAGCTTCTTCTTGATTCTTTCTCACAATTTCCATCTTTCTACTCACATTACCCTTCTGTTCTTGTAGAATGCTTATTTTGTCCTTAGGGCCCTTAGCATACTAATCATAGTTTTAGGAAAATCTCTGGTCTTACGATTTCAACATCTCTGCCATATCTGACCCTGGTTTTGATGTTTACTCAGTGCCTTCAAACTCTGTCTCTTTGTTTATGCCTTTTAATATTCCCTGTATTTTCTTCTAGATATTTGAATATGATATACTGGGCAAAAAGTTCTCCTCTAAACTCCTCTCAATAGACTTTTAATGAGGCGGTAGCAAGGTGTCGGGGGAGGAGAAATGTTCTAGAGTCCCGTGATTAGCTCTCAGTCTTTCAGGGAGCCTGTGCCCTGGACTGTAAACTTTGTAAGTGCTTTTCAGTCTCCCCACTTCTTAGGAGGGACACGATGGATAGAGAATGCAGGAATTGTGTATTTCTCTTCTATTTAGATGGGTAGAGCTGCTGGAGTTCGGAATTTTGCTTCTCTCAGTTAGGGTAGAATCTGATAAAACTTAACCCTCGGTTGGATTCTGGCTAAATAGTTCTCCGAGGGCAGATCTTGTTAAGAAGAACTGAGTGCTCTGGTGTGTTTCATAATGGTTTCTATTCCCCCCCACCCCGCCACCAGAAGCATGAAGGACTTTGCTGTGAAGCAGGCTGGGCTCCTGGAGGTAAAACTCACAAAAGTGCTAAGGTTTCCCTATGACTGCACTCTCCCACCCCGTTTTCATCTTGCTGGCTTGTCCACGCTGAACCTCCAGCAATTTGTCACTTATGGGTCAGGTCTAACTACCACAGCATGGGTTGTCGCAGAGGTGTCTGGGGTTCTTCCCTGACAGGCTGTGATTCACTGTACCACTATCTTTACACTTTTAAAGGCCGCAGTTTTCCTTGTGACCTTACTTCTATAAAGAGACTATTAAAAAGTTATTGATTTTGTAGTTTGTTCAGCTTCTTGCTTGTTGTGAGGACAGAGTGACAGCTTCCACGCTCCTTACATGCTGGACTGGGAACTGGTAGTCGGCACTGTCTGACATTGAGAAAGTCACAGCACTGAGAGGCTGACCTGCCTACGGCCACCTGATGAGCAACAGAGAGACCTCTGTGAAGCAAGTCTTTAGACATTAGGGTATGAGTAGACTCCATACGTTCTCTCTAGTTGTTCCTCAGAGATTCCACAAAGAAAGAGAATGTAGGATTTCATCTTTTGCAAAATGGTTGCAATCCTTTGAACTGTGATCAGTCATTTGTTGGAAGCTAATTTGCTCTGTGAGTGGCTGTTACTGTGCTTGATATGGGGATGAGATGGAATGCTTACTGAATGTCCACATGTGCCAGAGACTGCTGGGACTTCCATGCACTCTGTTTCCTTTAAGCATCCTCAGGGATCAACGGGCTAGATCCCATTTCAAAGATGAGGAAAAAGGTTTAGATCAGTGTACCAGATACCACTTTAAACATGAAAAACATGTTTAGAGGTTAAACAAGTTTAAATGTGGTCACACAACTTGTAGGAGGTGTTCTTTAGAAGTCCGACCCCCAAGGCCCACGCATGGTGTTTGGGGCAGCGTCTGGTGAACATGCTCTAGCCAGGAAATGAAGCCCACCTATCCTGACCCTAGCTTCTTTGAATAATAATGAGAAGTGACTTCTAGATAGGATGACTATATTGGCTATGTTGTATAACAAATTTCTCCGAAATTTAGGTGATTAATACAACAAATATTTATTATATTTGTGGACCAGGAATCCAACTGTGTCTTGGCTGAGTGCCTCTGATTCAACGGCTCTCATGAAGCTTCAAATTGTGCTCCAGGGCTGCAGTGTCATCTGAAGATCTGATGAGTTTGGGAAGGGTGAAACTCACGCATGTGGCTGTTGGCAGGCTCAGCTTCTTGCTGACTTGCTACCTGCCACTCTGGGGAGAGCAATCCAAGAGAAGGAGAGAGGGTTAGTTCAAGACAGAAGCCACAGTCCTTGTAATTTTTATTTTTAAGTTCCAGGGTACCTGTGAACTAACTAACATAGGTTTGTTACATAAGTGAACGTGTGCTGTGGTGGTTTGCTGCACCTATCAACCCATCACCTATGTATTAAAGGCCAGCATTCACTAGCTACTTTTCCTAATGCTAATGCTCTCCTTCCCCCCACCCCACACCCTTACAGGCTCCAGTGTGTGTTGTTCTCCTCCCTGTGCCCATACGTTCTCATTGTTCAGCTCCCACTTGTAAGTGAGAACATATGGTGTTTGGTTTTCTGTTTCTGCATTAGTTTGCTGGGGATAATGACTTCCAGCTCCATTCATGTCTCTGCAAAGGACGTGATCTTGTTCCTTTTTATGGCTGTATAGTATTCCACAGTGTATATGTACCACATTTGCAGCATCCAATCTGTCATTGACTGAGCATTTGGGTTGATTCCAGTCTATCATTGACTTTATCCAGTATGTAATTGCCTTGGCATTTGGGTTGATTCCATGTCTTTGCTATTGTGAATAGTGCTGAAATGAACATTCGTGTGCATGTATTTTTGTAACAGAATGATTTATATTCATTTGGACATACATTCAGTAATAGGATTGTTGGGTCAAATGCTGTTTCTTGTTTTAGATCTTTGAGGAATCACCACACCATCTTTCACAATGGCTGAATTAATTTATGTTCCCACCAACAGTGTAAAAGTGTTCCTATTTCTGAACACTTTTACCAGCATCTGTTGTTTCTTGACTTTTTAATAATTGCCATTCTGACTGGCATAAGATGGTACCTTATTGTGATTTTGATTTGCATTTCTCTAATGATCAATGATACTGAGGGTTTTTTTTTTTAATTTGTTGGCTGCATGAATGTCTTCTTTTTTTATTGTACTTTAGGTTTTGGGGTACATGTGCAGATCATGCAGGATCATTGCGTAGGTACATACATGGCAAGGTGGTTTGCCACCTCCATACCCCAATCACTTATTTCTGGCATTTCTCCCCATGTTATCCCTCCCCAACCTCCCCACCCCTCCATTGTCCCTCCCCTAGCCCCCACCCCCAACAGACCCCAGTGTGTGATGCTCCCCTCCCTGTGTCCGTGTGTTCCCATTGTTCAACACCCACCTACGAGTGAGAACACGCGATGTTTGATTTTCTGTTCTTGTGTCAGTTTGCTGAGAATGATGGTTTCCAGATGCATCCATGTCCCTACAAAGGACATAAACTCATCATTTTTTTACTGCTGCATAGTATTCCCTAGTGTATATGTGCCACATTTTCTTTGTCCAGTCTATCATTGATGGGCATTTGGGTTGGTTCCAAGTCTTTGCTATTGTAAATGATGCTGCAATGAACATTCATGTGCATGTGTCTTTATAATAGAATGATTTATAATCCTTTGGTATATACCCAGTAATGGGATTGCTGGGTCAGATGGTATTTCTATTTCTAGATCCTTGAGGAATCATCGCACTGTCTTCCACAGTGGTTGAACTAATTTACACTTGAATGTCTTCTTTTGAGAAGTGTCTCTTCATGTCCTTTGCCCACTTTTTGATGGGGTTGTTTGTTTTTTTCTGGTAAATTTGTTTAAGTTCTTTGTAGATTCTAGATCTTAAACCTTTGTCAGATGGCTAGATGGCAAAATTTTCTCCTTCTCTGTAGGTTGCCCATTCACTCTGATGATAGTTTATTTTGCTCTGCAGAAGCTCTTTAGTTTGATTATTCCCCTTCATCAATTTTTGCTTTTGTTTCTATTGCTTTTGGCAATTTTGTCATGAAACATTTGCCCATGCCTATGTCCTGAATGGTATTGCCTAAGTTTTCTTTTAGGGCTTTTATAGTTTTGGGTTTTACCTTGAAATCTTTAATCCATCTTGAGTTAAGTTTTGTATAAAGTGTAATGAAGAGGTCCAGGTTCAATTTTCTGCATATGACTAGCCAGTTTTCCCAGCACCATTATTAAATACAGAATTCTTTCTCTATTGCTTGCTTTTGTCAGGCCTATCAAAAATCATATGGTTGTATATGTGTGGTTTTATTTCTGAGTTCTCTATTCTGCTCCACTAGTCTATGTGTCAGTTTTTGTACCAGAACCATGTTGTTTTGGTTACTGTAGCCTTGTAGTATAGTTTGAAGTCTAGTAGCATGATGCATCCAGCTTTGTTCTTTTTGCTTAGGATTGTCTTGCCTATACAAGCTCCTCTTTGATTCCATATGAATTTTAAAATAGTTTCTTCTAATTCTGTGAAGAATATTAATGGTGGTTTGATGGGAATAGCATTAAAACTATAAATTTCTTTGGGCAGTATGGCCATTTTTATGATATTGATTCTTCCATTCTATGAGCATGGAATGTCTTTCTATTTGTGTTTTCTCTAATTTCCATGAGCAATGGCTTGTAGTTCTCCTTGAAGATGTTCTTCACTTCCCTTTTTAGCTGTATTCCTAGGCATTTTATTCTTTTTTAGCTATTGGGAATGGGAGTTCATTTATGATTTGCCTCTCTTCTTGCCTGTTATTGCTGTATAGGAATGCTTGTGACTTTTACACATTGATTTTGTATCCTGAGACTTTGCTGAAGTTGCTTATCAGCTTAAGAAGCTTTCAAGCTGAGACAATGGGGTTTTCTAGATATAGGATCATGTCATCTGTAAACAAAGACAATTTGACTTCATCTCTTCCTATTTGAATACTTTTTATCTCTTTCTCTTGCCTGATTGCCCCAGCCAGAACTTCCAATACTATGTTGAATAGGAGTGGTGAGAGAGGGCATCCTTTTCTTGTGCTGGTTTTCAAGGGCAATGGAAGCCACAGTCTTTTGATGATCTAACCTGGAAAGTGATATCCTATCATTTCTGCCATATTTTGTTCCTTAGAAGGAAGTGACTAGATCCAAAAACCACTCAACGGAAGGAGATTACAGGTATAAGCATATCAGCAGACAGGCATCAGCAAGAGCCATTTTAGAGGCTACCTGCCACAATGACCATTTGTTTATTTGCTCAACACAGCCTCAATCTATACCTTTAAATATTTGTCCTAGTTAGGTTTCTTTTTTCCCTCTTTCTCTTTTCTTTCTTTCCCTCTAATGTCTATACAATTAAACCTGTAAGCCATAGGTAGGGCCAAACACGTTTGAAAAAATACAGAATATTTACATAGTCAAAAAATACTCCCCTTAGTATACATATTTACTAAAAAAGAGGAAAAAAAGGTAGCTTTACAGTGAAGAAATATGGCAGACATTACCAGAAGTCGATGACAAAAGCTAACATCACCAGCCATAGGACAAGTTGAAAGCATGTGCAACTTGATAGGATGCAATGAGAAGAACATAGCGTGTGTATGTGATATTCCTGCTGGAGATGCATATCCTGCATTTAATCATGAGAACATTAGACTAGTAAAATTAAGGGGCATGCTATAGCCTGTACTCTTCAAAATGTTGTAGTCATGAAAGTCAAGGGGAGACCAAGGGATTTTCCAGATTATAGGCAATTAAAAGCACATGTTGAATAAATGCAACCTGCGATTCTGAGCTGTATCCTTTTCCTACAAAAAAATTACTGAAGTAATTGATAAAACCTGAAGGAAATCTCAGGACTAGATGGGGTAATACATCAATGTTAATTTCCTGATTATGATGGTTCTATTGTGGTTATGTAGGAGGATGACCTTGTTGGTAGAAAATGTATATTATATTCAGGAGTGATGGGACATTGTGTTAGCAACTTACTCTTGAATGGTTTCAAGGAAAAATGAAAGGTTCTGTACTTGTAAATTTTTATAACTTGTAGAAGTACATATAACTTTTCTGTAAGTTTAAAGTTGCTTCAAAATATAATTTTAAATACCACAACTGCAGTAATAAGTTATATGATTACCTCACTTGTGGATATAGGGGCTCCTCTGAAATTTCTCTCTCCATACTCGTTACTGCCCAAAATACTAATTCATTCTCATAGTCATGTCCTTTCCTCTAGAGAAAAATCTTGTGCAAAGCAATGTGGAGGACAATGCAAAGTTCTGTGACAGAACTTTGGAATGTCAAATCTCATTAAACTCTCCTACGCAAAGAAATTAGAGGAAAAAAAATAAGTCCCAGGTTTGGAAACTAAATGTATATGAAGGAGAAGTTGAAAAAAATTTAATTGCCTAGGAAATTCTTAAAATGTCATTTCAGTCCAAAAGTGAAACTCCCGATCCACTATGAGGCCTTTACAAATTAAATTAGCCTCATTTATTTCCATATTTAGTTTATAAAATAGAAACAAAAAGGCATTTTTACATTCTACCAAACTGTGTGCCAATGATCATAGCCAAAATTCTTTCTTTATGTAGGTTGTCAAGGTTGTTATTACAAAAGCAGGTATTGTACACTCCCCAAGGGTTCACATGCCTGGGTAAGAGAAGAGGGAAGGGAATGAAAAATAATGATGATCTCCAATGGCGGTAACACTAGAATCCAGATAACAGAAACAGACTGAAGAAACAGGAGGAATAAAAGGGAATGAGTAAAAGTTGGAGTTTCTAAGAAATTCCTGCAGAAAAGATTCAATCCCTGAATAACTGCAAATACTTTAGACAAATAATTATGCAGAACATAGAAGATATAAGCAGCTTTTGTGGTTTTTGCTTTGAGAAAGGAAAGAAGGCTGTGACTACTCCTGTCCCCTTGGCTTGAGGCCGTGGGCACATGAGTCCTTCAGTGGGCACTGTGCGGTTCTTGACTTCCACCCTGCCCCATCGTCACCGGGGCCTCTTCCTCATTCTGCACTCTCGTCCAGCAGACTGTCACTTAACCAAAACAGACCATGTTCAATCTTCACAGGTGAGAATCATGAAGGTCAAGCATGACATTTCCCCATTTGATCTAATTGAAGACATAATCTCCCCAAATCTAAAATAGGTAACACACTCAGCTACCTCTGCTTTCTGATTCTGGAAGCTGCACCAAACACAGTTCTGAGACATGAGCTATTTCCTTTCCATCTAGGGCCACTCCTCAGCCTCCTCCTATTTTCCCCCAAAGCCGTTGCACTTACAGTATTTCTAAGTCTGGAACCTTGACTGGGATGATTCATATCCCATGTAATTTTTCCTTTTTTACACATTTCTTAAGTTATGTTTTTCAAGGAATTTGTCCATATCATCTAAGCTGTGCAATTTGCTGGTATCAAGCTGACCACAATGTTCTCTGACCACTCTTTTGATGTCTCCAAAATCTGTTGCTTCCTCTTCCATTCTTGATATTAGAAATTAGAGTTGTCTCCTTTTTTTCTTGATCAGTTCAGCTGAAGTTTCCTTCTCTACATTTGAAATCCAGGCTCTGTCCGCTTTTCTTGTCCACAAATGCAGTTTGGTCAGAAGCTGGAGGATTTACAGGACTGGATGAAGTCAGCGTTGGATGAGGAGGGGAGGGTGCAGATGGGGTCAGGAACAGGGCTGTGAAGGTCAGCAGGCTGATAAGGAGGGAATTTAGTGACTCAGAACTGGGTGGACGCTGCACTGAAGCATAGAATGGCCACGGTTACACGCCCTTCCGCAGTTGTTACAGAGATATTTCCTGGTAATGTATTGTAAAAGGACAATTCCCCAGTATATTTTGCTAAAGTCTGGAGAACTGACCATTTATGCTCTACAGCTGTGTATTAAACACACAAGCACTTCAGGCAAGTTGAGCTGTATAGTATTGTACCCGAGCCAGTCAAGGAATGAGCCACACTCTGAGATTGAATTATGAGTCCTTTATTGAGCCAGCGACCGAGGTGGCTAACGCCCAAAATCCTCTCGGCCCCAAAGAAAACGTTAGATGGTCTTTCATACCTTAGTTTTAAAAGGGAGGGGGTGTCTAGCTGATGCGAATTTTTCACAACAGCAGAGTAAGCAAAAAGTTAAGAGATAAACTTATACACGAGAAATCAAACAGTGCCAGGTGCGAGGGGTGAAGCTGTCATAAAACACGTACAACTTACAGATAATGGGGGCTCTGGGCGCTCGACGGCACCTGCATTCCCAGGCTCTGCTGGTACCCCTCAACTCGGCCTCCTATCAACAAACGCATGCCTGGGTGCCCAGTGTCAGCCTGACCCAGCTGCTTGCTACAGTTACATACTGAATGGTGGGAAAATAACTAAAATGAAGAAACTAAGATGGAGTCTCTCTGGCTGAAGCAGCTAACATGAAGCCTGAACAGCTTTTAGTCTGGGAAAGGTATCACAGTGTAGATCTCTTTCTAATACAGGGGAGAAGGAACACTGGACGTGAGACTCTAAAAACGGCAGAAAAGCTGCCTCTTCAAAGCTCTGTGTAAACCTTATTTACCTGTGAAATGTTTGAATGGTGGCGATTCTTAGTTTCCAATTTTTCACCATGGCATGTCTTAGAAAACCAAATATTTTATTACTAAGCATGCTACAATTTGGGGTACTAGAAAGTGTACTAAAAAGCAAAGAAAAATTCCAATAAAATGAGTTGTAAATGAGCAGTAAATAATACAAAGGAATAAAATAAAATATATAAAATTATACAAATGTAAGGCCACGCTGAAAATCAAACAATATATGTATATAAAGCCTAAGCTTCTTTTTAGAAGATACCAAGCCCTTCCCTTTGGCCTCAGATCAGATTCGGAGTACAGCCCTCAGTCTGAACTGTGGGACAGACATTTTTAAGACTTGATTCTTCTTTTCAGTGATGACGTGCTTGCTTGGGTTACTTGGTAGACACTATACCCGTGGAATCTGGAGTTGCCAGCTGACCATTCCCTAAGATGCAGAGTGGAACAAGGACAGTTTGTTCGACCTTCTGCAGAATCCTCAGTAGATGAGAAAGCCAAGTGCAAAGATCTGCTGAATGTGCATCTCCAAAATTACAAGCCCCTCCAGGTTAGCAACGAGGGGTGAACCAGCTTCTCTCTCCATTATTCTCCATCTGACCACTTGCTTTTCAAGATTCCTTTGTGCCTGGATTTAAAATGGGACTTTGGTATGTCTTATAATTTGTGAGATCAGATCTTTAAAGGGAGAGACAACACTGAAAGGAAAATGTATGAAGCGACATTATGCATTCACATTGAACACTTACCAAGAACACAATAGACTGTCCCTTAGAAAAACCCACCAAGTGCAATTATTCTGGCTTCTTTCAGGGTCCTGGATCCCTTTCTGAACCTCATGATGCATGGACCCTTGCTTCATCAAGAAGGCACGAAATGTGATCTCAGGAAGCTCATGATTCCCAGAACCCAGGGTAGATCCTGGTTCACAACAACTGCTCCAAGGGCCACCCTTCTGGGCAGTGTTCCCCAAGAGGGCATTCGGCAGAGGACTTGAGGGATGCTCCCTGCTGCGCTTCTGTCAGTGCTTTCTCTGTTTCACTCTGCTTTACTCCGGGCCTTCTCAGAGCTCTGAATAGGTTACATGCATGGGGAAGCTTGTTGTTTCTCGAACTTCTTAGAGCAGAGCTGTGGTGGGGGAAGTGTGGTCTATGGGCACAGCTCCCATGAGGGCCAGCAGCTTCCTGGTGCAGGCTGAAGCCTTGCAAACATCTTCATCTGGAAGAAGCATATCACAGAGGCCCCAGTTGCAGAGATGCTCTGGAAGCCTGGGATACACACAGGGCTAGTTAGCTAAGATATTTTTCTGTCTCCTTTTCAAGGACAAGGGAAGCCAGGGTGGAGACTGTGCTGAGCGAAGGTAAATATATAACAATCTCAGGGCGGTATCTCAGAGAAAGCTCTCCAGAGGCTTGGGGAGAGACGCTTCCTGCCTGCCTGCCTGGGAGAGTCCTCCTGCCGGGAAGAGGCCTCAGACTCTGCTTTCTCCTGTCCCTGGAGGGTGATCCCACATGCTGGGAGGGAGGGAAAAGCGGGGTGGGGCACCCTGACATTGTTTCAGATCCCCTGTAGTATGCCTCACAGCATGATAAAGCAAAACCAGATTTGCTTTTAAAATAAAAATTTTATTTTTAGATATTTTTTCTCTTCTGGCCTTCCCCAAAGCCAGATTTAAAAGACATTATTTTATTATGGAAAATTTCCAGCAAACGCATGCATCAACGCCCATGCATTCATTGCTAAGGTACTCCTGACCTGTGTCCTCCATAACATTCAGCCCTCCTGTGAGGCCTCACTGGACTATTTTGAGGTGAATTCCAAATATCATATCATTTCATCCTTTAGCAGATATTCTAATGGATCAGTGAATATAAATGCATAACTGTGATACCATGAGTACACAAAACTATAATCATCACTAACATTATATAGGAAATTTCAAGTGAGACTTGCCATTTCCTGGTCGTTTTATAAATGTTTTTTAATGGATTTTGTTCAAACAGGATACAAATAAGTTCTGCATATTATATTTAACTGATATGCTTACTTTTCTGACTTTTTTTTGTTTAAAAAAAAAACACCTGAGACTTAAAATGCCTGACCTACTGTACACTGATTTAATTTTGTAGCTTCATGAATGTTTAATATGCTTATCTAGAGTCAGGCTGCTCTGCTCAGATTAAGATGTGGACATTCCCAGCTCCCCCCTTCCAGAGGGAATCTGTGTTCTGGCTTCTCTCAACACAGATCTTTTAGCTTGTTCTTTTTTTTTTTTTAATAAAAAAAACTTTTATGTTGGTTTCAGGGGTTCATGTGCAGGTTTGTTCTATAGGTAAATTATTTGCCCTGGGGATTTGGTGTGCAGATTATGTTGTCACCCAGCGGATAAGCATGGTACTCAACAGGTGATTTTTCAATCCTCACTCTCCCCCCACTCTCCACCTTCAGATAGTCCCGGGTGTCTACTGTTTCATTCTTTGTGTCCATATGTACTCAATGCTTAGTTCCCACTTATAAGTGAGAACATGTGGCATTTGGTTCTCTCTTCCTGTGTTAGTTCACTTAAGATAATGACCTCCAGGTCTCTTCTTATTGCTACAAAGATCATGACCTCGTTCTTTTTTCTGGCTGTGTAGTATTCCATCTTTAGCTGGTTCTCAAATTTCATACTATCTTCCATACGGTGTATGTTCTTTCCTGTCTGATTTCTTTTGCTCAGGGTACTGTCTGTACACTCTGCCATGATATTGCATATGTTGCAGTCGTCATTTTTTTGCAGTATTCCATGGTGAATGTGGATTTATTTTGCTGCCTGTGTTAATACGGATTGTTTCTATGCTTTGACTGTTACTAATAATGCTGTCATGAAGGTTTTTGCCCATGTTTTCTGGTCACATATCACTCCTCTATAAAATGTCTAGACAGCATGGTAGATACAGTTTAGCTTTTGGAAATGTCCCCAAGTAATTTTCCAAAGTGTATGAATTTCACTCATTGCACATCCTTATGAATTCTGTGTTATCTTTTTTTAAAGCCCATTTTGATATACAGTTATAAAAAATTGATTAAATTTAAGGCAGGAGCCTCTGAGTTCTCCTCTCAATAGACCTCAACCTTGACCAAGAAATCCTTGAACAAAGCAAACAGAGTTTCTAACAGCGCAAGGCCACATCCCCAAGAGGCTGCTAGCCCCTACTTAAATTGCCTGCCTGGGAAAACTAAAGGCTGTTAAAAGAATTTAGTGTTTGTCATCGATGGGCATTTGGGTTGGTTCCAGGTCTTTGCTATTGTAAACTGTGCTGCAATGAACATTCGTGTGCACGTGTCCTTACAGTAGAATGATTTGTAATCCTTTGGATATATACCCAGTAATGGGATTGCTGGGTCAAATGGAATTTCTATTTCTAGGTCCTTGAGGAATTGCCACACTGTCTTCCACAATGGTTGAACTAATTTACACTCCCACCAACAGTGTAAAAGTGTTCCTATTTCTCCACATCCTCTCCAGCATCTGTTGTCTCCAGATTTTTTAATGATTGCCATTCTAACTGGCATGAGATGGTATCTGGACAGAAAAAATGTGGCACATATACACCATGGAATATTATACAGCCATCAAAAACGATGAGTTTGTGTCCTTTGTAGGGACATGGATGAACCTGGAAACCATCATTCTCAGCAAACTGACAGAGGAGCAGAAGATCAAACACCACATGTTCTCACTCATAGGCGGGTGTTGAACAATGAGAACACATGGACACAGGGAGGGGAGCACTACACACTGGGGTCAGTTGGGGGGAAATAGAGGAGGGACGGTGGGGGATGGGGAGTTGGGGAGAGATAGCAAGGGGAGAGATGCCAGATATAGGTGATGGGGAGGAAGGCAGCAAATCACACTGCCACGTGTGTTCCTATGCAACAATCTTGCATATTCTTCACATGTACCCCAAAACCTAAAATGCAATAAAATAAATAAATGAAAAAAAAAAAGAATTTAGTGTTTGTTCCAGCCAATATATGAGGATAGGCCTTCTGTCTCCTAGCCCCAGCCTCAGGAGGATGGAACCCTGACACTGAGGACTGTCAGCCTGATCCCATTTACACTGGCTGACCATTTGTAAATTTTCACTTTTCTGCCCTGCCTGCCCTCTTTCTGCTCCTTCACTCACTCTCCCTTTAAAATGCCAGTTCGTCTTGTACAAATGGAAGTTGAGGTCCCTTCGTGTGGGACTCTTTTCCCTATTTCTCTAGTTATTACTAAAATTGGTCCACATCCCTTTACCTAGTGTCTGGCTGTTTATCTTTGACAGTAACAATAGCTCATCGTGAGTTTACTTTCCATTTTCCTGATGGTTGATGAGGTGGAACATTTTTTTATATGTGTTTACTGGCTACTTGAATATGTTGCTTTGTGATGTATCTATTCAGGTTCCTTTGCTCATTTTTTTTTTTAAAGTTGAATTGTCTGTTTCTTAAGTGTTTTTATGTAGCAGGTTTTTTCCCCCTCCTAAAATGGTATGTGAAGAACAAATTATCCATAGAGGACTAGAATAGAATAGATTAGGCATGGACAGTTTAAGGGGGAAAGAATAGGGCCTAAACATAATGAAAATGATACAAATGTTGGCCTCATTTGAGGATTTAGAAAGGATGGGATTATGCAATGGGTCTTTTGTTGCCTTCCAAAAAAAAAATCTGTTTCTTGGGAACAAAATGAGCATAAAAATAATGAAACAAAAAGGACTTTGTGACTTACATGAATGATGGAAAATGATGACTATTCATTGTACCAATGTATGATAATAGAAAGCAAATAAAAATAGTAAAAGTTTGGAAAGGAAGGTTATGACTCCTCGGTAAAACTCTTCCTAGAATATCCGCTCTTTCTACACCATGATAAGGCTCACAACAATACATGACATAAGATAGTCAGATTTTATCCAGTGGGTTTTAAATATTTGGGAAGTCTTCATGATTCTCTTTAATCATGACCTTTTTGTATATAAAATGTCAAGTGATCACTTCCTTAAACTTACGTCTTCTTGGACTGACATGACCCATTCCCGCACGTTCCTGCTACAATCCGTCCCTGTCGCCTTTTGAGGCTGACAGCACAGTCGAGGGCTCCCTCAAGGGCTTGTTCCACTGGGTGTGGGACTTCCTGCCCAAGGGCCTTGCCTTTCCTGAAGGAAAAGTGAGGCTGTCCCAAGGGGAAGGAAGAGGAGCTCAGAGCTAGTGGAGAGGCCCACTCCCAGGGACATCCATGAGGGGGGTGAGGCACTGCTGGGAAGGCTTCTGATGGGGATGGTCCAGCCTCCGTGCCATTGCAGCCACAGCCATCCCAGGGCAATGCCAGCTGCCACGCAGTCTCCCAAGCAGCTGAGTACAGACCTGACCAAGTGAGGGCCCACCAGCAGAGCAGGGCTGCCAGGGGCTGCCATGGAGCCTACAGGGCACCTGCTCAGCCAGACTGCCCCAGTCCCTCATGCTGGGGTGCGTGCTTCAAAGCAGCTTGAAGGGCATGGAAAGAAGAGAAGTGGGATAAGGAAGGAGAAAGTGTTCGGGACACAAAAGAAAAGTCATGTGAACACTAGAGAATCCGCAGTGGTGTATCCCATCCACTAATCCTTGGACCATGGGGAAGCAGCCTTTCCTGTGAGATCAGGGCTGGTGTACTGGGTTCAGGGCTGCCTTGCTGAGATCTACTGAAACAGAACACAGGTGCCAGCAAAGCACAGGCTTTGGGATAAATGGGCTTTTTACTGGGCCATGTGACCCTAGGCAAGATTTTTAAAAAATAATGATAATTTTTATTTATTTCAATACCTTTTGGGGTACAAGTGGTTTTCGGTTACATGGATGAATTATATTGTGAGGAAGTCTGAGGTTCTCGTGCACCCATCACCTGAGTAGTGTACATTGTACCCAATATATAGTTTTTTGTTTTTTTTTTGAGATGGAGTCTTGCTCTGTCACCCAGGCTGGAGTGCAGTGGCATGATCTTGGCTCTCTGCAACCTCAACCTCCAAGTTCAAGTCATTCTTCTGCCACAGCCTCCTGAGTAGCTGGAATTGTAAGTGCACACCGTCATGCCCAGTTAATTTTTTGTACTTTTAGTAAAGACGGGGTTTCACCATGATGGCCAAGCTGGTTTTGAACTCCGGACCTCAGGTGATCCACCGGCCTCGGCCTCCCAAAGTGCTAGGACTACAGGCGTGAATCATCACACCCAGCCTGTAACCGATGTATAGTTTCTTGTCTCTCACCCCCTCCCACACTCTCTCTTCTGAGTCTTCAGAGTCCATTACACCACTCTGTACGCCTCTGCATACTCAAAGCTTAGCTCCCACTTGTAAGTCAGAACATGCGGTATTTGGTTTCCATTCCAGAGTTACTCCACTTAGAGTAATGAAAGCAAGATGTTTAACAACTCTGCAGATCAACTTCCATTCTGTGCTGTGCTTATGAGCGGAACCATTGCAGGCTGAGTCCCAGCTGTCCAGCTATAAATGTCTGCCTCAGAAAAAGGTGCTCACGGGTGCAGTGGCTCAAGCCTGTAATCCCAGCACTTTGGGAGGCTGAGGCAGGTGGATCACAAGGTCAGGAGATTGAGACCATCCAGGCCAACATGGTGAAACCCCGTCTCTACTAAAAATACAAAAATTAGCTGGGTGTGGTGGTACACGCCTGTATTCCCAGCTACTTGGGGATTACAGGCTGAGGCAGGAGGATCACTTGAACCTGGGAGGCAGGGGTTGCAGTGAGCCGAGATCATGCCACTGCACTGCAGCCTAGGTGACAGAGAGAGACTCCGTCTCAAAAAGTAATAATAATATTAATAATGAAGAAGATGCTCAGTGAATAGGAGACTCCATTGAGCACTCAGTATGTAGGTTGGGCAGCAGCTCGAGAAAGACAGAGATCCCATCCTTATGGACAATTTCATTTTGGGGAAGCCCGTCTCACCTGCCTGACTTCCCTGTGGCAGAGGTCAGGTCCAGTTCCCAGAGCTCACACCTCCGTTCAGTCAACCTGGTAGCCCCTCCAGAGGCATCAGGGAAGGAGGGCAGGTCAGTCCCTGCAGGTCTGGAGCCAGTGCTGGCCTCTCGGAAGCACCAGAAGGCAGTGATACCTGCCTGAGGCTTCACGTCAACAAAAGTAAGTGGGTAAAGAATACTGGATAACATGGATGAGTCACTATTGTTTTTCAAATTTGATTTTTAAAACACCTGTGCAGTCACTGAATTCATCTGGCTGTCCACCCAGCAGGGCTGTTTGGTAATTTTTTCTCTATGATGTTTTGTTAGAGCTGTATTCATAGGTTTACTGTCCTTTTTTGAATCTTTCATCTCACTCTTTTTCCTATTCTGGGGACTATGTAAACAAGAAAACAGCATTCAAACGTTTTATTGCTTACCTGAATTAGTGTAATGACCGTTCCTTTATTTCATCGCTCACCGTTGTTTTATCCCAGAATCCTTATTGAATACTCCTGTAGCCCAGGTGCTGTGCTCAGAACTGCGGACGCACAACATGCAGGTCCCCAAAACAAGGAGCCTGTGACCGTGTGAGGGAGATCACCAAACCAAGCATTATATTAGGGTTGGGGTGTGTTCTAGGGTGTCCCTGCAGCAGTTACCTTGAAACTAGGAACACTCAATGCTCAGCAACAGAAGAGCTGAATCAATTGTGGACTAGTTCTACTATACCCTACTAAGAAGCAGTTAAAATAAGTGGAGAGGATTTAGATATAGTGACAGAGGAAGACTGAGACTCACAGCATAATATACTCGTCAGTAAGGATATGTTCTGTGCGTGTGTGTGTGTGCATTCTACATGTATGTCTTACTCTGTTTGTGTTGCTATAACAGAATGCCACCGACTAGGTAATTTATACTCAGAAGTTTATTGACTCACAGTTTTGGAGGCTGGGCCGTCCAAGTAAAGGTGCTGGTTGGTTTTACCATTTGGATTCCAAGATGGCACCTAGAACGCTGGGTTCTCCGGTGGGGAGGAACTCTTTGTCTTCCCTTGGCAATTGGCAAAAGGAGTCAAAACTTGCCCTTTAGTAATAGCATTAATCCTATCGATGAGGGCAGTGTCTTCATGGCCTAATCATCTCTTAAAGGTCACATCTCTAATACTAGGACAACAGCAATTTAATTTCAACATGAGTTTCGGAGAAGGCAAACATTCAAACATAGAAATGTATATAAGCATCTTGCAAAAATGTTTATTTTTAATGCTGTATACATTGTTGGGAAACAATTCTTATGTTGAAATAGATACAGGCACAGGTATAGGTATAGGTGAGCACATAAAGAAGGTCTGGAAGGGAAAGCTTGTTTAGGTTAGAGAAGGAAGGTTGAGATTAGGTTTGTTTTTAGTGGGGAATTTAGCTGTGACAAATGGTTAAATATTTACAAGGAGAACGCATGATTGTAATATTATTATTATTATTATTATTATTATTTTGAGATGGAATTTCACTCTTATCCCCCAGGCAGGAGTGCATCGGTGCGATGATCTCAGCTCGCTGTAACCTCCACCTCTTGGGTTCAAGTGATTCTTCTGCCTCAGCCTCCTGAGTAGACGGGATTATAGGCACCTGCCACCACGCCTGGCTAATTTTTGTATTTTTAGTAGAGACAAGGTTTTACCATTATTGGCCAGGGTTGTCATGAACTCTTGACCTCCGGTGATCCCTCTGCCTTGGCCTCCCAAAGTGCTGGGATTACACGTGTGAGCCACTGTGCCCAGCTCATGTTTGTAGTATTTATGTAACTAAAAATAAATTTTAATTCTATATGTCCATTTTGGGAAAAAAAAATTAAAGAGACAAACTATTTTAAGAAAGCCCATGCTGCTAACTGAATAAGAAAATTATACAGATTTTGAAGATTTTATGTGATTTCTTGGTTGGTTGTAACTTCCCGTTCATTCATTCATTCATTCATTCAGTTTTATCAACTTCACTTCTGCAAAATATTTGAAGTCACTTATAAAATCATATACATGTAGAAACTCATAATGCAGCATCAAAAGTATATTAAAATTATATCTATGTGATATCTGTGTGTGTGTGTGTGTGTGTGTGTGTGTGTGTATGTGTATATGTTATACACATAAACAGAGGGCAGGTGTCACTGGGCGCTGACTGAATCCTGAGTCTGGGTTTCCTGAGAGTTAGAAGTCAACCTTCTATACTGATATTATCACAAAGAACACATATACAGTATGGTGTGCTTTTTCCAAAATACTGAAAACCTGTTATTCATGCTCTGAAAGCAAACAGTATCTTCTCCTCTCACCACACAAAACTGGATATACTAGAAAATTCAATGCAAATCAAAACCATGACAAACACCTTGTTTTTTTTTTTTAGTGAATCAGATTTAGATTTTTAGGTGAAATAATTATGATTACTTTTTTGCCTACAAAAATATGCAGTCGTGCATCTCAAAGGTGTGTGGTGCAGGCATGCATGTTTGTTGATGTGGGAGCGCCTTGTGCATTGAAGTGCATGTGACATTCCATATGGTTCACTCACTGAAGCCAGTATCATCCCAATCACTGTTACAAGAAAAAACACGTCTAAAAATTTCCAAAACACACCCTGGAGAGGAGTTCTCTTTTCACTAAGAACCACCGATGAGGGCATGCAATAGCATTAACTCAGTGTCCTAGACTGAAGCTCCCCAGAAGCTGATGACAGCATGGAGCTGTGTGCAGGGTTTTATGTGGAGCGTGATTCCAGGAAGCAGGGGTGGAGGGGGAATGTCTTTTCAAGGTCACCACTGTGAGCCACAGGCGCTTGATTTCACTGGGATCTCCCAAGAGGAATGCAGAAAGTCAGCAGAATCTGATGGGAGGCAGGAGCACTTACCTACTAACTCCTGACCCCAAGCCATTGCGAGTTACCTTAGGATAAGTTTGTCACAGTTTTGAGCTCACCTGTGCACAGTGCCTCACCTGTGCACAGCACCTCGAGCATTGAGACACTGTCAGCATGAAGTGAGTCCAAGCCCAAACTTAACTGTGCACTCGGGGATCAGGGGGCTGAGAGTATATGGCTCAAGGAACAAGGCATCGAATAGGCTCAGGGGCGGCACTTCTGGGGAGAGAGGCATGCTGATTATCTAAGAAGGCCTCAGGTATGCTGGCCAACCAGCTCAAAGCCAGCTCAGAAAGTCTTTGGAGAGGCCGTCTAGTTGGGCAAATGTGAAAACCCAGAACATTTTAGATCTGAATCAATACAAGGCCAAGACTGTAGCCACTGGGGTAAATTCTGGCTATGTCTCAGCCCATTTAATGAGTCACCTTTCTGCTCTCCACCTTCAGGGTAAGCGGGACTTTGTTTTCTGTCCCTTGTCCATCTTTTATTCCTGGGGAGAAATTTAGTCCCCAACTCATTCCCAGGGCAACATCAGCACTTTCACCAGAATCCTGCTTCTGACCTTCCCGTTCTGGAGGTGGGGGGTGGGCAGGATTCAGCTGGCCTGTGGTTGTAAAGGTCAAGGTGTGGCTTGATCTTTTCTCTCATCTCAATTGAAGTCTGCGATGCAGAAGCCAGGCTGTTCACATTTATGGTGGAAACTGTTCCTGTATCCACAGCACAGCCTCAAGCCCTGGCCACAGCAGCAAGTTCCGGATTCTCCTGCCTTGAAGTTGCTGTGAGAGTGAACATGGCTGTGGGTCAGTGGGGCATCTCCAGGCCGAGTGTGAGACGATGCCCCCACAGAATTACTCCCTGCCAGCCACACCCTGGGGAGAAACAAAAGGATGGAATGCAAAGGCAAGGGAGGCTTCGTGGGTGGCGATCTCCCAGTGTGCTCTGGATTTGTGCTCAGCAGATGAGGAAGCTGACGGCTGTCTCCAGACTCCACCTGTCCACATTGTGCACATCCTCACAGCAGGGAGCAGGCACTCACTCACTCCAGACTCCTGAGTCTCCCAGTTGAATTCAGTACCCTTTGAATGGGCACCATCTTAGCCCTAGTTTCTTTGAAGCAGACCCTGGGTCTGCTCTGGAGAGTGATGCCAGGTCTTGGAAGAGATGGAGGACTGGAAAGAGGGGAAGAGGCCAGGAGCCCATGTAAGGAAAGCTGATGAGCTCACACACTGTGGGAAGCTGCATTCAGAGCCCCAGGGACTCGCTAAGAACTGGAGAGAACCTCCCGCTGGAGACACGCAGGAGACTATTCATCCACCAGTTCCTGTCTCCATGGGCCAAAGGTTGCCTGGTGGTGGTGAGGCAGATATTAGTTCCCTCACAGGGCAGCTACCAGCATGGCAGGTGGCCCCACAGTCATGCAGTTGGTTTTTAGCAGCGTCGATGTGCACCGGAATTCTCCTGCATGGCCACAAAGTTGTAGCTGTGCCTTTGTTCTTCAATGAGCACATGCTTCATGCTATGCTTATAGGACATGTGACTCTCATCACATCAATTTTTACAGAAAAGAAGATGCATGCGGCCTGCCTTTTCAGGTGTATCCTCTGTAATGCAATAGGGCGGGTGACAGGGAGGTGCTGGAGGCGCTCTGAAGTTCCCTATGATCTCCTGGTACCAGAAGCCACAGCAGCGTTAGTCAAAGGAAGTCAAAGGTCAGAGTGTGTGGTCCGTGGCCATTTCCTGCGGCTCAGTCCTGTGCTCCTCTCAGGGTTGTCTCTGCACGGGAAGGCCCCTCATGTTAACCCTGAGGCAAGCAGGAACTTCCTTGCTTCTCAGCATCCATCCAACTGGAAAAGAGTCTCAGGTTATACTCCCACCCCCATCTGCCATACGCCAAAATTTAACTCGCCCTGAAACCCATTCCATCTTTTAACTGTGAGAAACACAGCCAGAGCGGGCTAGAATTAAAGAGCGGGACCTGGCGATATGGCATTAGCCACAATTTCTGGCCTGGAAACAGATGCTGCAAGGAAGCAATCCATGAAGGAGGGTCTAATGAAGGGGTATAGAGAGCTGTGGGGGGCGCAGGGAAGTCTCGGAGGGGAGTGTAATGAGGTATAGCGAGCTGTGGACGGGGTGTGGGGAAGTCATGGAGGAGGGTCTAATGAAAAGATACTGAGATGATGGTGGTGCAGGGATGTCACTGAGCTGCAGCACCCTAGGGGCCAGCAGCAGTGTGGAGCTGCCACTGTGCCCAACAGAACAGGGGACTCCCAGTCTCTGAGAGAGAAACCAATACGAGGAAGAGGGACTTTCTGCTGAGAGCTGCAGCCTTCAGCGGAAAAACAGATACGTGGGCAAAGGGTGGGAGCCTGGGAGGTCCCTCCACTCGCATAAAATTTATTTCTGTTTCTCTGCCCCTTCCTGGGCTTCCTTCAGGTCTGCCTTACCCTGTACCGAACTCCCATCGGTTTACGTTAACTAGAGTGGATTTTTGTTGTCTGGCTGTGGGATCCTGATGGAGATACTGCGTTTACACGTCTACATATGTTATTCAATTTAATTCATGCAACAAACCCAGTGAAGTGAGAACCCCCTAAACACTCACATACATTCTGCTAACGAAGATGTGGGAGCTCAGAAAGGGTAAGTGTAGTAGACATTGTCAGCAGCTGGGCTAAATCCCCTCCATTCTGGGTTCTACAGGCTAATCAATAGCTGCTTACGGAGGACACCTCTGCTTGAGGGCATTACCGGTGTGACTGCAGGATGATGGTGGATCTGACTTCAGGGCAGGCCAGAGGTGCTGAAAACGCAATGCCCAGGAAGCAGCCCTCAACCAATGGCAACTGGGAGCTGGTACCTAAATGTCCTAGTTTCCTAGCTGCTGGATATAGGATTTCTCTGGGGTATAGTTGGCAGCTATTTCTAGAATTTCCCCGAGTTGAGTCCCAATTTCTCCCAGTGGTAACCTGCTCAATGATACATCCCCTTTTAACTTTCTACCCTTTCGGTCTCTCCCCCACTCCCTGCTCCACTGAGTTTCCTTAGGATCATTTCTCAAAGAAACAACTTGTACTTAATCCTTACCTAGAGAAAGTGGGAAACCAAATCTGAGACATCAAGTTTCTTACCCAAGCTTGCCTATCAAGTGTTGGAGTTGCAAGCTCTCCAACGCTTGATAGAATGCAAGTAATGATATATGTGTGTAATGCATGATACAGGGGCAGAAATTCATGGTTCCAGGCTATTGGGTTTCACATGGAAATATGGTTTGTCAAATTTTGTGCCTCAGCGTGGCAGTGGGAGACTTGTGCTTGTGGATTCCCTAAGAAGGCAAAGACAGAGAGGAATTAATGAGAGAGACGATGGATGAGAAGAGAGTGATGATGAGGGCAGCCTCATGGTGGAGGAGGAAGATGGCACCACTCTGGGAAAGCTGTGATAGAGCAGGGTATCTAGACAACAAACAGCCAGTCTTCTGGGAACTAGGTTAAGGATTTGAAAAAGAAAGAGAAACAAAGAAAAGGGGAAACACACAAAAAAAGCCTATACACCTTCTGTTAATATGATGATGATTATTTACACACACATTACAGGTACCTCTGAAAGCATGAAGACATGACATTTGTGTGGTAACTTCACAAGGGCTGCTAACCAAGGGGAGGAAAGAAAGGAAAAAGGAACAGACCATTTGGAGCAACTCTTCGCGGCTGGGATCTGGGTTAAACATTAACTTGTGTTACTGCTTTTTTGTATTCTTAAACCTATATCATTGAGTAGCTGAATCTTTATTAGAAACCATTGGGATTTTTGAGTGAATGAACATGTAGAGAACAGGTGAATTCTATAGGGAAAAACAAATACAAAACAACAGCACAATGCTGCAATCTTGTTTTATCTGGAGGGTAGGGCAAGGGCTTTAAATCCTGTCAGCAACTAAATGAGTTACCAATCATTTTTGAAATTATTGTAAAATAGAAATAATATAAAATTACCCACTTAACTGTTTTTAAGTGTGTGATTCAGTGACATTAGATACATTCACAATGTTGTGTAGCCATCACCACGACCCATCTCTGGAACTTTTTCATCTTCCAAAACAGAGTACAGAGTGCTCTGTACCCATTAAACAACTCCTTATTCTTTCTTCCTCCCTGGCATCCAGTCCCTGGCATCCACCATTCTACTTTCTGCTCTATGAATTTGACTACCCTCAGTATCTCTTATATGTGGAATCATACAATATTTGTCCTCACCTGTTACTTTTGACTTATATAAAATTTCAACATTTAACACACTTTTTTGGTGTATTTGTAAATAACAAAGGATCCTTTATTAGGATATATTAATAACATGTTGGTGTTGTAATGAACCTTAAAAAATAGCAGTTTGGCAATAAAAGGTAATACATATTAGGATGGAAGAAACAAAATTGTCTTTGCAGATGATATATATGTTTGTCTGTGTAGAAAATCTGAAAGAATCAACAGAATAACTGAAACTTTATAATTTTATAGCAAGCATGCAGGATACAAGGTTAGTATACAAAAGTCAATCACTTTCCTATATGCCAGCAACCAATGAATGAGTGGAATTTAAAATGAAAACACATTACCATTTACGTTATCAGCCCCAAGTTAAAATATTTAGGTACAGATCTAACAAAATATATAGAAGGTTTATATGAGAAAAATGACAAAACTTTGATTAAAAGAAATCAAAAGACTAGATAAATAAAAAGATATTCAATGTTTATAGATAGGACAACTGAATATTTTCAAAATGTCAGTTCTTTCCCACTGGACTGGTGCATTCAATGCAATCCCAATCAAAATTCCAGCAAGTTATTTTTGTTACATGAACTAATTGATTCTAAGTTTATATGGAGAGGCAAAATACCCAGAATAGCCAACTCGATATTGAAAGAGAAGAAGAAAGTCCGAATACTTCCACTGCCAACTTCAAGACTTGCTGAAAGCTAGAGTAATGAAGATGGTGAGATATTGATGAATGGATAAACAAATACTTCAAAGGAGTAGAACGGAGGCCTCAGGAATAGACCCACATTAATGTAGTCAATTACTCTTTGATAAAGGAGCAAAGGTGATGCAATGGAGAAATGTCGTCTTTTCAATAAATGATGCTGAAGCAACTGGACATTTTTGTGTAAAAAAAATGAATCTAGATCAGACCTTACATCCTTCACAAAAATTAACTCAATAGATCATACACCTAAATGTAAAATGCAAAATTATAAAACTTCCAGAAAATAACAGAAAATCAACGACTTTGGTATGGCAATATAACATCAAAGGCAAAAAAATAAGCTAGATTGTATTAAAATTAAAAATGTCTGCTTGGTAAAAGACACAGGTAAGAAAATGAGAAGACAAGCTGCAGATTGAGAGAGAATATTTGCAAAGGACACATCTGATAAAGGCTTGTTACCCAAAATATACAAAAAACCCTTAAACTCAACAGTAAGGAAACAACTCAATTTAAAAATGAGCCAAAGACTGAAACAGACACTTTGCCAAAGGTATACAGACGACAAACAAGGATATGAGAAGATACTGCACATCATATGTCATTAGAGAATTGTAAATTGAACAATAATGCGACATCACTACTCATTAGAATAAAAATCCAGAACACTGACACCAACAAACATGGCAGGGATGTAGAATAACGGGAACTCTCCTTCACTGCTACTGAGAATGCAGAATGGTACAACTACTTTGGAAGATGGTTGGTGATTTCTTACAAAGCTAAATATATTCTTAACATATGATTCAGCAATCATGATGCTAGGTATTTGCTGAAATGACTTGAAAACTATGTCCATGCTAAAACCTTCACACAGGTGTTTACAGGGGCTTTATTCATAATGGCCAAAACTTTGAAGGAACCAAGATGTCCTTCAGCAAGTGAATGGATAAATAAAACTGTGAAACATTCAGACAATGAAATAACATAGAACACTTAGAAATGAGCTATGGAGCTGTGAGAAGACATGAAGGAGCCTTAAATGTGTACACTTAAGTGAAAGAAGCCCATCTGAAAGGGCTGCATACTAAACTATTCCAACTACATGACATTCTGAAAAAGGTAAGCTATGTGGATAATGGAAAGATCAGTGCTTGCCAGCGGTTGGGGGAGGGAGGAATGAATAGATGGAGCAGAGATAATTTTTAGGGCAGTGAAAACTATTCTGTAGAGTACTGCAATGTTGGATACATCTCTACTGAACACAAATGTATTCAATGTACAGCACCAAGAGTGAATCTCAATGCAAACTATGGACGTTGGGTGATAATGGTGTATTACGGTGGGTTCCTGGACTGTAACAAATGTACCACTCTGGTGGGAGATGTTGATAGTGTGAGACGCTGTGCAGACGTGGGAGGAAGGGGTATATAGGAACTCTGCGCTTTTCTATTCATTTTCCAGTGAACCTATAACTGCTCTAGAAAATAAAATTTGTTGAAAAAAAAAAAAGTCTCAGCCCTCTCATTTTAAGCATAAGGCAACTCCCAGCTAATAACCCAGCCTCATACTGTACTGAGAAATGGAAGCGACTCATTGTAACAGCCTCAAGGTACCACCTATATATCTGCTGGCATCGGGACCAAGTCTTTTTTGTCTTCCTCTCTTCCTGGGGTAGTCGCATGGAAGCCAGCCCCTTCTGACATGGCCTGGACCACATCCATTCTCATAGCCTCAGGGCCTCCCTCCTGTAGTTGTTCCCTTTCACCTGAAACAATAAACATCTCCTTTATTTTCTAGACCATTCCCATCAGGAGATAAACATGTTCTAGTACCTTCCATGCAGAGAAGCTTTTTTTCCTGGTCTCATATTGCTCCTCGGCCAGCGTTGGTCCTTTACCCTGTACGTTGTAGCTTCTCAAGAGTTCCATCTGATAATACTCACCTCTCATTCTCTTGTCGGCTCACTCCATCACTCCATCAAGACTCTTCACGGAGGCCGAGCATGGTGGCACCTGTAATTCCAGCACTTTGGGGAGCTGAGGTGGGTGGATTACCTGAAGTCAGGAGTTCAAGGCCAGCTTGACCAACATGGTGAAACCCTGGCTCTACTAAAAAAATACAAATAAAATACAAAAAAATTAGCCAGGCCACTGACACATGCCTGTAATCCCAGCTACTCGGGAGGCTGTGGCAGGAGAATTGCTTGAACCCAGGAGGCGGAGGTTGTGATGAGCCAAGATCACACCACTGCACTCCATCCTGGATGACAGAGTGAGACTTCATCTCAAAAAAAAAAAAAAAAAAAAAAAAAAAGAACCTTCATGAACACAGAGATCTTTGTGTTTCTAAATTCAACAGCCACTTTTTATTATTCCACATAACCCTAGCAAAAACTGAGCAACCACTCAGCAACTACTGCCCTCTTCCTGAAACGCTTTCTTCCCTTGTTAGACCCCCTACCTCCTTGAGTACGTTTTCCTTATACTCTCCTCCGCTCATCCTTCAAGTGCTGAAGTGTTCTTTCCTGGGCACCCTTTCCTTCTTTATCTGCAGACTCTCTCTGAGTGTCGACATTCAGGCCTGAGGCTTCAAATCCTCTACACGAAAAGACTCCAAAATTTCTACCTGCCCCTCTCACCTAAACCCATAAACCCAACTCTTCATGGATGTCTGCAGGGAACATGTAATGGCCCAAACAGAGCTCCAGGTGTATTGCACCAATCTGCCTAGAATATTTATCATTTCATTTCTGCAAACAACATTCAAAATTGATTCTTTCCTCTCAAAATTCTCTTCTCTCATGCTAGCAAGTCCTCCTTTCCCTACATAGGCATCCTGAATCCTTCACTTCTGTGAACTCTCACTACCTTAGTCCAAGCTTCTAGAACATCCTGCTGGAAGAGTCTGTAGTCGCCTAACTCACATCCTGGTTCAGCTCTTGCTCTGTATGTTTTAGTTCCACAGAGTCACAAGGAGATTTTTTAAAAGCATCATCACATTACTTTACTTTAGACTTTCCAACAACCATGTCCCATTGCTTAGAATACTCTCCAAGCACTGGTCTGCGTTCACTTATCCTACTTGGTCTCAGCTTTGTCCATCCTTCTGATCTTGTCTCCAAGTTGCAGCTTCAGCAGCCTACACCACCACAAGTTCATGCCTGTTTCCAGGCTTGGCATTAGTTATTTCCTTACCAAGGAATGTCATTGACCTTGATCTCTGCAACCAGGCTTCTTCATGTTGCTCAGATCTTAGCTTAAATGTAAAGTCACCCAAGAGGGACAGTCTTTTTCATCCCCTCATTCATTCATTCATTCATTCTCTTTCTCTCTCTTCTCTTTTCTCTCTCTCTCCCCCCCTCCCCCCCCCCCCCCCCCCCCCCCCCTCTCACACACACACACACACGCACACACACACACTCTTTTTCCATTATTGTTGGTCTTCTCCACTGCTGTATTTTTGATGCTGAGAAACCTGTCTAGCACAGTGTGTGCTCAATCAATGTTTCTGACTGAATAGATGGAGGACAATAGATGGATGACTTGCCCCAAATTGCTCAGAGAGTGGCAGACAATGAGAGAGTCTACAACCATGGACTGTTTGCACATTACACTATTCCCAAAAGAGGAAGATTGTTAATATCATCACTTTTTTGGAAATATTATTTGGCCTTAAAAAGAAGGAAATTCAGTCATTTGTGACAATGTAAATGAACCTGGAGGACATTATGCTAAGTGAAATAAGCCAGACACAGAAAGACAGAGTCTACGTGATCCTACTAATATGCAGAATCTAAAACTGTCAAACTCGTAACAACAGAGAGTAGAATGGTGGCTACCAGAGGTTGTGGGGTGGGAGAAGGAATGAGGAGATACTGATCAAAAGGTGCAAAGTTTCCATTAGAAGGAAAAATACAATTTTGGAATCTATTGCACAGCATGGTGACAATAGTTAATAATAAAGTATATGTCAAAACAATGAAAAGAATAAATTTCAAGTGCCATAACTCTTAAAACCCAGTGACAAATTCAAATTCAAGTGGAAACGTAGATTTTGGTGTTAAAAGAAGTGCAAGGCCATATCACACACACAGCAAGTCTAGACTAGCGTTTACAGGTGTCAGAGAGTTCAGACGATTCCTCCATGTTAGAGATCAAATAAATATTGATAACATGCCTGTTTATCCATAAAAAAGTTTTTACATCCTAACAGTGTCTTTTGTGCACAAACAGAACAAATGTTAATTTATTATGTTTTCCAGAAACTAATTTTGCAACATTGCTAAATTAGCAGACTGGAAAGACTCTCAATTCTCAGATGGCATGAGTGTTTCTCTGTGTGGTCATCAGAGCTGGCACTGCTTGGCATTCCAAAAGCTTCCCAGCTGCAGGTTCATCACCTTCTCCTCCCGGGAAAGGCACGTGAGATTCTGCACAGAGACAGGAATGTTGTAAGCGTAACTTGCTCTCTGCTTTCTCTTCATTTGAAGCAGGAATTCAATCCCTGGCTGAATGCCATGGCTTACTCATTCTGGGCATTACATTGCCCTTTACTAGATACAAATGAAACTTTTATGAAAGTGTTTATAGGAGTGAATGCTGAAAGACTCACTTATATCTCATAGGTGCCAAAGAGCCTGAAGTCATGCCAGTGGTGGAGTGCTCATTGGAATGGATTGGGTTTGGTTGACATCTCCTCATCTGTAATGGAAACTGTGTCAAAGGAAACCTTCCACAGGCACCTATAATCTGCTTTGGTTCCTTAGATTTATTTGCAGTTGCTTTTATCCTTTCACAAATTGTGCAGTATTGCTTATCAAACAGTGATTAGTAAATGAACTTGTCATTATTTTATCTCACTGAGTATTTTTGGGAGTTATAAAAAGAAAATATTTCCCAAGCCTTCCCCCCACGATTCTAGTGTCTACAATGCACTGGCCTTAACGCCAGTCTAAAGCCCTAAAATGGTATTTGATACTTGTTCATTAGCTTCTTTTTCTTTTAGATGGGATAAATTTTGGAAAACTCTGGTGGCTTTTGGGTGATGAAGTTAATGATAATCGCCACTTTTTTTCATGAAGTTTTTTGAACTTTGACGACATTAGGAATAATAATAGTGATCATGGTAATATGTCACCTTGTTCTCATGTTCTATGATTTTGAAGGCGAATCTATATATTATTTTCCTTTGACCAGTAAGGAAAATAAGGATGAGGACATGAGTTAAACCTGCTCAATTCACAGGCAGAGACGGAGTGGGACTGACAGTCAATTCTCTGACTTCCAGTCAGAAACCTTGATCCTGAGTGGTTTTCCTATATGAATAGGTTAGATCTATTAAGGAGTAGGTACAGTGAGATGTGGGGTCTATCCTGGCCCTTTGGGTGCAGGTTGAGCTATTACATCTATGAGGAAAAGATGTAATAACTTGCACTAGAAGTCCAAGAATCTGAATATGAGTTCCACTCTGTCCATTTTTATTTACCAGGTACAAATCATGTTCTCAGTCCTATTTTCCTTCAGAAGCAAGAGCTGAACACCCTCTACATCAATTAGAGTCTTTTTGGAAACCACACAGTGCAATATTTAGGAAAAGCTACCTGAGATTCAGTTGTTGTAATAAGAAGGCCACCAACACTCAACTGGAACATTTCACAATCCCAAATAGAAGGAAAGATTCAGGTTCTGCCCTGATTGCAGACTTCGTCTTGGTATTTTAAAAACTGTATCAGTGAATAATTTCAAATTTCAAATCTACCTATATAGTTGATGAAGACTTTGGAGTGTGATGATTTTAATGTCTGTCTATGAATTCTTTAGTATGTTTTCCTTCAAAGGATAGAATACATTTTCACTTTTCTTAGGCATGGGGTAAACTTAACGACCCATCTGTAACAAATAAATTAAGGCATGCATAGAGGTGTCACTTCTAATGCTACGTCATAAAGGACATCGTGTTTTCTGCCCCGTTCTGTCTTTGTCTTGGATCATTCTTGCTGGGGGATGCCAGCTGCCATATTGTGAAGACACTCAAGCATCCCTGCGGAGAGGCCCACGTGGCACAGAAATGAGCTTTCAGCCCAACAGACAACAAAGAACTCAGGCCTCCAGCCAGCAGCCATGGGAATGCGCCATCTTGGAAGCCAATCCTGCAGCTCCAGTCAGGCCTTCAGATGACAGTGGCCCCAACCAATATCTTCACTGGATCTTCTTGAGAGACCATGTGTCAGCGTGACTCTGTTAAACCACTCTCAAGTTTCTGACCCTCAGAAACGGTATGAGATAACAAACGGGTTTTGTTTTGTTTTAATATGCTAAGCTTTAGAGTTGTTTCTTACTCCAAATTAGGCAACTAATTCAGAATGTAATATCTACACTCAGCCAGGTCTACTCCCCTGCTTCTTGATGCCTGGAAGAGTGATGGATCCCCACTGTTATTGCATCCGGGGTGTACTGGTCTATGTTTAGAAAGTCTTGTGTTTTTCAACCTTCTGTTCTCACATTTCCCAGGAGCACGTATATTAAACTCTCTTTAGCAATCCACTTGGTGTCTGCCATTTTTCCCTGTTAAGTCCCCACCTAAAGTGGATGTCATGTAACATCTACACCAACTCCAGCAAGTGGTGGTGGTGTCACCTGTACTGGGAATACCTCCCAAAGGAATCATGCCTATCACATTGAATGATGCCAGTTAGGGATGCCGGTGCCAGCAAGGCCAAGCCCCAGTGTCATCAGGGCGGTTTGCTGAATCACTGGTTCTTTGTTCACGTCACCAATGACTGTGCTACCCAGGCTTAGCCCTTTTGAGTGTTTCTTTTCTACTGGTGCACTCCCCACCTCCTCCTAGGACTTAGAAGTAAGTCATGCAAGATGGGCTGGAAAGGAGCCAAGAGAAGGGCAATCAGAATCATCCTGAAGCAAATTTGTCTTTCCAGGATGTCCTGCTTAGGGCTTTACTGGGGTCTCAGATGAATAGCTCCTGGCAGTGGTCCAGTGCACTAGAGATGCTTATAAATTCCTGAATCCCAGGGCGAGCAGAGTTTTTGTCAATCTGGACCTTTGCTCCATGCACTTAGAAATCAGCTGAAGTGCAAGATTTAATTTGACTATTTTGTGATTCATAAGTCATTGCTTCCATAAAGATTTTGAATCTGATACTCCCAGGCTAAAATAAGAAGAATTAGACACCATCCTGGGATCCTGAGCAGGATGTACATAAAATACATGACACCAAGAAATGTCATTTGATGCTGGAATCCAAGACCCCAGGACCTGTGATGCGGCCCAGGAGGCTGCTGAGAGTGCCTCTTCTGAGGTCGAGTGCCATAGCCCGTCTCTCCCTGACGTCTCTCAACTCCACTTGTCTCCCCAGCCCTCCACCTCTTGAAGCAAGTGGAAAACGCTTTTCTATTTTTGGAAATGCTTTGCACAAATGTGTGAAAGAGTAAAGGATTTTGTCTCAGTCCTGGCAAGTCTTCATCTTTCTGATGCCTATGAGGATGATAAAAAAAAGTTTCAGAAATAGATGAACTTGTTTACAGAGACAGCCCTAAAGACGGGTGGTTTTAGATAACATTTCCTAGGGCTATTCAAGGACCCCAGGAGTTTCCCTCTCTTTATTTTTCTTGGTTTCATTTCTGAAAAATGAAGGCTTTCTTTAAATCCCCCAACACAGTCAGAAACAGACACTAAATCCAAAGAACATTGCTGCATTCTTTGCTTTGCTTGTAAGGCTGAGAGATTTTTCTGTCTCGAGATCTTTTTCTGCTTCTTTATTAAACTGCAAAAAGCATAAAATGGGGGAGAGAGGAGAGATTGCTTGAACTTCAGTAGCTGTGGCTTCAACTCTAGCTCATTTTTCTTATTTTTAGTTATTGACAGAAACCCTTAGTTTGAATATACCAAATATATTCTTTGAATGTATTATGCTGATGTAGGTCATTGAATATCTTCATGCCAAGCCCCATGAGAATTTCTCCTTCTCATCTGGCTCCTTGACCTTCCTGAGCCTTCACCTGGTTGCCGGTCTGCCCCTCCAGACCTGAGCTTCACCACCTTCTGCCCTCTTCTTTTTGGGGGGTTTGCGTGTCTGCTGAGCATCCCTTCTTGGCTCTATTGATTGAATCTCACACGTCTTGCATGTCAGTGCCGTCCAGGCTCTGTGGATGCCGTACTTCTTATTGCATTGCTATCTCTTTTTGACTATAGTCCAGATTATTATTACTACACCTGCATTCCTAATGGACAACCCACAAAACAGCTTTCCCATGTAGTATGGGACACTCTAGGATAGCTCCTAGAGCCCCCTGGGTTGCTCAGAGCAGGCCTCATCATGCTGCTCGTCAAACTGATTGTGTGAAGGTGAGTTTTAGGACTAAGAGCCTCAGCTACTCCTTCCACCCTAGTCCTTGACCACTTGCTCAATGGAGATCACTCTGTTACCCCAACCGCATCTGCCATTGTCTTATCTCCTAAAGCTGACAGCTCTCTTGGGCTCCCCTGGACTGGTTTTTTTTTTTTTTAATAGACTCTGTCACATGCACTATGAAGAATTACAGCTCCTCTGTCACTCAAGCTCAATCCGCTCAGATACCCCGCAGCTCTGCTCCAAGCCCTGGATTCAGATGGAGCTCAGGGACTCAGACTACACCATGTGATACAGGGTTTGACTTCCCAGCGGCTTCCTGGAGGAATCGGGTAACATAACTTAGAGGAGGGAGACAGTTAATGCCCATTGAAAGGAACTTGAACTGTGAGAGAAAGGAGGTAGGAAGGATTCATGAAATGAACTTTCCCACTTCCTGCTCTCAAAGACCATCTTGAGACATGGTGCTTCCGCCTAGCTTGTCCAGAAGCTGCTCTTTGCGATGAGCAATGAGTTGTTCTTGATTCACCCAGCAATCCACTACTTTTCTCGTGCTTGTGTCTCTGACCTCCCTTCGCTTTCTCTTCTCACTCTGGCGGTACTGGAACTGCACCACTCATTAAGCCTAGTTTGTAAGCTGAGCGCACGCTCCTGAGCAAGCAGACACCGATTACTGAACTAAACCAAATGCTCCCCGGTGACAAAGTGGTCTAAGCCAGAAACCTGAGTAACACCCTAGTTTCACTTTTCTTATGCATCTCTCATCCTGTCAGCTACCAAATGACTTCTTGTCCCAATTCCTAAATAACTCGCAAGTCCCTTATCTCCTATTCATGATCACGCCCCTACCTTAGCTCACTCCCTCGACGTTATTCACTTCGACTATTGCAGGCCCAAAAAATAAAGCACTGCTCCAAGGCTGTCTGCTCTGCCTCCAGCCCCTCCCACACACATTCGCAGCAGGGTCTTTCTGAAATGCAAACCCAGCCACTTTGCTTAGAGCCTTCCCTGCTTTCCTTGCTTAGAGCTTCCCGTTGGCTCCTATCACTGTCCTGGAAGATAAAATCCATATTTGTTAGAATGAAGTCCTTTATGACCCGCCCTCTTCAGAATCACCTGCTGTCACTCCCTTCCCCACCTCCTACCTTCACCTCGCCCACGAGAACCACTACAGGGCATGGGCCACTCCCAGCCTCTTCTGCTCCACGGCTCCAGTCAGGCTTTCCAGAAGCAAATACGGAGATGAGGTCTGGGGTAAAAGCCGTTTTTCAGGAATACCATGTTCGGAGAAAATATAGCATACCTAGTTAAATTAAATTTCACTTCAACAAAGAATAACTCTTTAAAATGTAAGTATGTCCCATACAATAGCTGGAAAATAATTAACACCAAAAATGATTCATTGTGTATCTGAAATTTAAATTTAACTGGGCACTCTGTATTTTTATTTGCTAAATCTGGCAGCTCTGACTAGGAATCGATATCTGTGAAGGGAGGAGGGAGGAAGCAGAATTGGGCCAAGGCAGAACTTGGTCGTAATGCAGGGCTGGCAAAGTCCTGGCCACTCCATAGGGAGCTCTGGAGACACTGCCCCCATCAGGATGGTCAGAATTAGGTTAAAAAGTCAGGCCTATGCCCCTGCCTTGCTCTGTCACCCTGAGAATGGTGTGCAGAGCACAACAGGGTTGGTGTATAAACCACATCAGGAGTGGCCTGACTGTGCCAGGCAGCTCTCAGAAGCTCATGCCAGCCTAGAGGAGCCAGCAGTGTCTGATGGCCACACTCTGCAGCTGGGAGCAAGCCCTAACTTGAAGTGGGGTCTGGACAGAAGACCTGTGCACCCAGCATGCCCAGCTTCTACTTTGCTTTCTCCTAAGATTTCTTTCCTACCCAGTCATTTAAATAAAGGAGAACCCCTACTCTGATTCTGTGCCTTTCATGCCATGAATCCCTCCCCTTCTGTGCTCCCTCTGGACATGCTTCAAGTGCTCCCCTTCTTTCTCGGAGTTATTCATTTGCCTGTGATGCCTTCCCTGCCAGATGCTTAAGCTCTTCCATAGGCTGTACTGTGTCTTTTTCATTTGGAAAAATATTCATATATGTGTTGCACACTAATGCTGAATCAGAAACTGGGACACTACCATAAATAAAAGCAACTCGCTGTGGCCCACCGTGAGCTTAGAATTAGGGCACTCGGCTTAGGCAGGCAGCTGTGGTATTATGATGGGTGTCTTAGGTTGGTTTCCCCCAGAAGCAGACCCCAAAACAAGAATTTGGTGCATTATGTTTGTTTAGAAGATGATTTAAAAAACCCTGGTAAGTGAATGAGGAGGTGAGAGGAGAGGGAAGGCAGCCAGCACAGGTGTGCTATCCAGCAGCGACCACTGAGGAAGGGCACCTGGAGCCCCGGAGACCATGCATCGTTAGAGGAATCCAACCAAGGAACAACAGAGCCGGGAAACTTGTGTACCATGCCTGCCAGCTACTGGGGAGAGCTGCTGTGTGTGTATATGCGGGGCAGTTGCTAATTTTCTAGCACATCCAGTTTGGAGTACACGGGCTCTGGCCTCTAGATAGTCTTCAGATTTATTAGCCATCAGGCTGCTGTGAACTGCACTTGGAAGGCCTGGAGAACTATGAGGGGACTGCTAACCACTAATGCTACAACTGAGAAGACCAGAACAGGGTGAATGAGTCCCCAGGCATATCCTAACCGAACACAGATTAACAGGAGGAGTAGAAGGAAACGGAGTAGGTTCCAAGAGAAGATGCAACATGGGCAAAGGCTCATCAAGACATTGCTGGCCTGTCTAAGGAAGGGAAGGCATACAAGCAACTGCAACATCGATTGTGGGGAAGCACTATGGGTGGGGTCAGGGAGTTGAGCAGAACAGATCCTGGGAGGCTTCGAGAGCCACCTCATGTGTCCCTGAGGCCAGGCTCTCCTGGCCATCTGGAGTCCTTGGCTGACTTAGCTTAAAATAAGTCTGTTTGCTAAAGGGTCTCAGACAATGTTACTATGTCATAGGGTCTACAGCACAACTAGCTTCAAGTTGAACATTCTGAATAGCGCTGACAAAAAAGGATTTTCTTCCCTGATATGAGCCACACCAACCATCATTATCACAGAGAAGCCCTAGAGCCCCCAGTCCCCTGCACTTAACTCGAAGGTAAAATTCAGGCCCAGGAGCACTCCTCCCACCTCCTCTGGGCGTGCTGAAACATGCCCTCCAGCAGGCAGAGCGTCTCCTCCGCATCCAGGCTCATGAGCTTGATCGAGTACCATTAGCGCTGCATTGATCCTGCACACCAACAGCAAATATTTTAACATAAAGAAAAGGACATACGGAGTGAGAAAAAGTCTGCAACAGTGCTGGATTCTGGAGGGCGATGGGAACTGGGCCAGCTCTGACCCCCAAATCCTTACCACCCTAACTGGAATTCCAAAATCATTCCCAAGTAGCAATCAACCTCATTGCCAACCTTAAAGAATTTAGATTGCAGCTCGGGGTCAGTGGTAAAGAATCTATAGTGCTGAGAAAAATGTTCTGCTTGTTTATACTCAAGAAGTTTATTGAAGTCATTGGGCACGGTGATGATGATTTTTTAACGAAAGCTACGCAGATTTCTCTCTGTCATATGCACCCATGTAAGGAGGGGCCTGGATTGTTTTTGTGCTCAAGGTCCCATCTTGAAGTCCTGGGACTGTCCTGCCTCTGTATTGTGTAGGTTTGTCTCAGCTCCCTGGTTGGTAAGCTTGCATGTTCTCTCCACCAAGGGGGCCTCTGGCCAGGCAGTGTGGTGTAGGTAGAAATACCTGCCCTAGAGAGAAAGTCAGAGGACCTGGGTTCAGGGTCTTGCTTCGTTCCTTAGACATTTGTTTAGCCCGGGGAAAGTCACTTGGCCTTTCTAAGGTCCACAGGGTATGAGTAAGTCTTTCTTTTCCTTGCTGTTATATATTTGCTGTTGTATAGGTACGTGTCTGGTATAGCGCTTCTAACAAGGCAGTGTGGGATGGGAAATAGCATGGACTTCGAAATCTGAGAGACTTCCTTCAAATCCCACTCCAACAATTCACATCTGCTGAACTGCAGGCAAGCCACTGAGACTCTCTCAGGTTCAGTTTGTCCGCCTATCATGGAGAACTGTTGTGAGGGTCAAATAAGGTAATAGATGCGTTGCTAAGCACAGGTCCAGTGCTCATACATAGCCACATGAATCTATTTTGGGGTAAATGGTGATGCACGCAGCGGTTGCTCAGCAAGTGTGCATACATTTATTTGCCTAGACTCCAATGGATGACCACCAGATACCTTCTCAGTCAGATTCTTACTTGCAGACAGCAGTTTACCCTCGAATAAATCTGAGTGGAAAGGGATTTAGTAAAATGTATTGGGATGCTCACAGACCTCTGAGAAGTCGTGTATTTAGGTGTGGATGAAACTCAGCCATGAACAGAGCAGCCAGAGATGCAAGAAAAACTCTGAACAATTTCAGCAGAAATGCCATCACCTGCGCCTCAGCACCCATGACATTAGGGCCTGCACAGCTAAAGCTTCAGCACAGCTACCCCATCCCAGTGCACAGGGCCCCCCTTCCTGTTGCTGTAGGTTGTAGCAGGTCACACAGGGAGCCTCAGTGTCAGGGAATGCGGAGAAGTGAGGTGTTCAGCTTTCCAGCCTCCATGGCACTGGAAAGTGCTAGAATGGGATTGGAGGGGGAGCGGTACGAGCTCATCTGCAGTGTAAGCCACCAGTTCCGCCATCCTTCCATCCTAAATGAGTCCTGGAGAAGGGCAGACATCTAGGTTCACACACTTAGAATGCTCTACTCAGAACTGCCTGTAACAGGGATCTTTATTCGTTTATAAAAGTACTGATGCGCACGCTTATAATCCCAGCACTTTGGGAGGCCAAGGCAGGCAGATCACTCGAGGCTAGGAATTCGAGAGCAGCCTGGCCAACATGGTGAAACCTCCTCTCTCCTAAAAATACAGAAATTAACCAGGCATGATGGTGCAGGCCTGTAGTCCCAGCTATTCAGGAGGCTGAGACAGGAGAATCACTTGAACCTGGAAGGCGGAGGTTGCAGTGGGCCGAGATTGGGCCACCGCACTCCAGCCTGGGCAACAGAGCAAGACTCCATCTCAAAACAAAACAAAAAACAGTGATAATGATTTCAGGTCTGAATGTGGATATAGAATAATTTTTTGCTGGAAACTACTTTTCTACCTGGATACTATTTATTTTCAAAATAGCAGGGAATTTTGTCTTGAGTATTAACCTAATTCTCTTGTGGAAGGTTGTTCATCCAGAGAAAGGAAAGGATTTCCAAATCACTGCCAGTTTGGGGAAATACCTAAAAATGACAAGGGCCTTTGGTTTAGGCCGCTACTTGGGCCACAGAGCCAGCAGTCATTTTGAGAAAGATTCTGCCCTTTCTGCACCAGAAGGTCCCTCAGAAGCAGAGCTTCAGGAGATTTTGTGGACATGTATTTGGTTAGAAAAGTCAGGAAAAGTCAGCAGGACATGCATGAGGGGGACTGCAGAGGGAAGGAGGATAAGCAGGGAACCAACGACTCCACCAGCAGGGAGCTCGCAAGTTGCACCCCAGAGCTGTTCTCCAGCAGCCCCAGGACGGCCTCTGATGGGGACACACGAGTGCTGGCTGCTGTCTGTGTGCATGAAATAAGCTGCACTCACATGTAACGGGCGTGTCTGTGTGCATGAAATAAGCTGCACTCACATGTAACGGGTGTGTCTGTGTGCATGAAATAAGCTGCACTCACATGTAACGGGTGTGTCTGTGTGCATGCAAGAAGGGAGCAACCTTGGGAACAACCTCCACTCTAAAGGACCCACCATGTGCCAGGCACCATGGAAAGAAGACAAATATACATGCTTCCTCTAATGGTTTCAAAGGCCCCATGAAGCAGCGTCCAGTTTTATACATGGGGAAAGGGAGGAGACGGTCCACCACTAGCAGGTAGCAAACATTCCAACACCAGTAAGCGCTGGAGTTTGGATCTGAACAGGAGACTATCTGAAACCATGTTTTGTTTTAACTATCAAAATCTCCTAATAGATGATAGATAGGTAGACAGACAGGCAGATAAATGTAACACTTCCTTTGTATATGTGTTGGTATCTATTTCTACATGTGTATAAACAGATGAACATGGATTTTGAGCCTTAGCACCTGTGTTCACATTAAGTAAAAAGCATAGGGAAATGAACACCATCCCTTCTTGCCTTCATGTTAATTGAGATTCTTTTCTCCCCTGTTCCACACTAGCAAGCCTTGCAAAGGCTTTTAGTCATGCAAAGGCAAATAAAGGAAGCCCCAGAATCCAGCTCCACACTCTGAGCCCCACGGGGAGGGAAAATTCTGCAGGCTCCTGGAATGTACCCAGAGAAGTGGGGTGAGGTCCAATCAGGCAGCGCTCAGCCTCCACACCCATGTCGGAGGAGGGGTCCTGTGGTCAGGGCCAAGGTCACCAGGGTGCTGGGGTGGTGGTCAGCTCTGACTGCCCATCTGAGTGCCTCATTCTTCACAGTGCCACACAGGGGAGCCACAGCAAGACTCGGAGCACGATGAAAGTTTCCCCAGAGCTTTGCTTTTGTGGGGCCCCTTCGGAAGACCATTTCGAAAATCGGTGGTGGATTCCCTCCACAGCCCCTTGCCTGGCCACAGAACACAAGCAAGGTGGCTCTCAACAAGCAGGAAAGTTGAGTAATACCCCCTTCCCTGGCTTCAGGGGGTGCTTGTGTGCATGTGTGTGCATGTACATGTATGTGAGTGTGTGTGCACACCTCTGTGCATATGTGTGTGGTGAACTGACATGTACTTAGTCACAGATGTTCACGCATGCCCTCGGGTATAAATAGGATGTCTAAGCAAGTGCCACAATCCAGCCTGGTATTTCCCTGTACCGGGTGCACTGGCACTTAGAATGTTTCTTGACTGATAGATTGAGCTTACCAATAATTCACTTTAGCTGATGTATGCTGGCATTTCCCTGTGACCTCAAGGTGAGGAGACATGAAATCTGAATGGCTTAAACAAGTAAACATGGCCTCCAGAGGATATGGGCTAACAGGCAGTTCGAGGGCCTGGAAAATCACACCAGCTCAGTCCAGATGAAGGAGAGGTTCAATTTCTCCAGGTCCTTTACACATTTGTCAAATGGGGATTCAGGTTCATGTGATGTTGGGGCAGCATTCTCCGAAGAAAGGCCCCGAGGGAAGAAAGAGGGACAAGAAGGAGCTGTAGAGGAGCAGGTGTGAGCTGCAGTCTGGTTTTGCCCTGATTCCTGGGAGAGCTCTGGGACAAACTGCACTGCAGTCTCACCTTGCGAGGGGCCGGCCTTTGTACCCTGAGCCAGTCACGGGTTATTGGGGGTGGGTGGGCTGTAATCTCCTGGGAAAGATGTTTCCGTGATCCAATGACAATTTTTCAAAAACGGGTAGGTCGAAGCTGGGACAGCTAACTTCCCAGGCAGCTGAGGGCTGGTCACACTGGCCAGTGAGAGATCTGAGTGGGGCCTGCCCAGCGTCAGAGTGATTCGCAGGTAAGGATTAAGCCAAGAGTAGTCATTAAAACTGACAACGGTGGTTTTGGTATAACTTTACAGCATCCCCAAATAACCTGGCAATTTTTATTAATTGCAAAAGCTAAGAACTTCCTGAGTAAATTATCCCCTGTTCCATCCTCTATCACAAACAATATAGAAGCAGTTTTGATAATATCTGTCTATCAACTTCTAGTTTATTGACAGGAGGACAGGAGAAGCATGATTAATTAATACATCCAAATTTCCTCATTAAAAATCTGAGATTTCTTATTTTAAGAAGACATTCAGGGGCAAGTGGTGAATTAAGACTACGTGTGTCATTAGCATTCTAAATTCTTTTTTTACATTATAAGTTTTGCATTTCTTTTGTGAAATTTATTCCAAAATATTTTATTCATTTTGATAATAGTATAAATGCATTTTTTTTTGAGATGGAGTCTCACTCTGTCATCCAGTCTGGAGTGCAGTGGCGTGATCTTGGCTCACTGTAATCTCTGCCTCCCAGGTTCAAGTGATTCTCCTGCCTCAGCCTCCTGAGTAGCTGGGGCTACAGCCGTGTGCTACCACATCCAGCTAATTTTTTATTTTTTGTAGAGAGGGGGTTTCACCATGTTGACCAGGCTGATCTCGAACTCCTGACCTCAGGTGATCCACCCACCTCGGCCTCCCAAAATGCTAGGATTACAGGTGTGAGCCACTGTGCCCAGCCACAATTATTTTTTAAATTTGATTTTTGGATTGTCCATTACAAGTTTCTAAAAATACAACTGAGTTTTATGTATTGATGATGTTGCCTGTGACCTTGCCGAATGGAATTAAATCTTGAAGCTAGTCATCTGAGTTCTTCCGGGCCTCTCTATTTGATGCCACAGTGAGAGGCACAGGGAAAAGGTGCTGGAAGGCAGGGCAGTGGAAGGGCAGGAGCTGCCTAATGACAATGTCCAAATGCTAAACGAAACTACGCACTCAGCTAGACATCACACTGGAAGTTACTTTTCTCATCGAAAGACCATCAGCATTGACTATGCCACAAGGTATGCAGACAACAAGAAAAAACTCAGAGGCTGCTGGCCAGGGAAAGCAGTGCTTTCAGAAAACAGAAAGCCAGACGATAGATAACGCAAGTGACTTGGAAGTGGAGACACCAGTGTCGGGAATGGGGGTGAGCTTATGGGAGGAAAGCAAAATCTCCTCAGAAATAGCTAGTTGAGGACTGGGGAAACTAACAGACAGAAAAGTCACAGTTATTAACAAAAAGTGTTCAGAACTAGAGAAGTTAGTATTCAATTTTCATCATTGTCAGCCACAAAAGTTTATGCCCATAGCATAGAATAAGGCCATGCTTGAACAGGGGCAGTTCCCCAGCTGCACTCGGATGATGTTGCTTCCTCAGTCCTTACCCAGGAGGCCAGGCATGATGAGAAGGACCCGTGGTTTCATACTTTGTATTTGTTGTTGTTTCAGGGAAGACAAGTGAGGGCATTCTGTGAAGACCCCCTCAAGATCTCAGGGCTTCAAGTAACAAGGCTGTTTCTTGCTCACAATGTCTGTCCACCACAGGTCAGCATGAGGTGGGGTTATTCGCCCATCATAGGTACTTAAGGATCTAAGCTGACAGCGGTCTCATTTCCTAGAAGGACAGAGGCTTCATCTCAACAGATGCTTCTGCAGAGACAGGGAAGAGGCACAGTCAGTCATGCGCAAGTCCTTAAAGCTGCCAACCAGGAGCGACACGTGATGTTCTGCTCACATTTCAGTCAGTAAAGCAAGTCACGTGCTCATCTCTAATGCAAAAAGGGCACTCAAGTTCTACCTTCCTATGTGCGCAGAAGGAAATCCAGCGCATGGTGACTATCAGCATCCACTCTCTTGCCCACTAAATATTTGATTCAATTTCTTCCTACATTTGTTCTCCAAAGGCAATAACTTAGACATTCCATGGATATATTGAAGGTGACGCAAGGGAACCAAGAATTCCAAGGGGGGACAGTGGCCAGGGCAGTCCTATGTGTGCTCTACCCTGGTTTTCACTTTGCTGCCATTCGCAGTGATGATCAGACGCTCGGATACCATTCCCGGCCACAGGAGCCAGAGCCCGCAGCTGTCACTCACTGCAGTGAAGGCCCTGTAGGTTTTGTTCTCTAGAAATTCCTTGCAGTCGAATTTTCAGTTTGAAAAATTGTGCAGAACATCTTTCCAGCTGTTCTTAAAGCCACCAAACAAAATTAGCCCAGTCTCACAGTGCAAAGAGAGACAGGATGCCCTGAAAGAAGAGAAATCCCACCCATTCGTAAATCTCAGGAGTTTATGGGTTTACAGGACTGAGCTCAGGATCGGGGACCCACTCAGGCAACAGAGCCAGGCTGGCTCTGACTGCGAATTGAGCTCTGCGGAGGTGGCTCGCTACTCCTGCTTCTCAGTTCCTTCCACCTCTCTCTGTCCCTTGGTCAGGATGGGTGGAGAAGACCATGCCAAGGATTGGGAGCTCTGCTTTTCCCCACTCAAGTGGTCCTGGGCTCACTGCTCACATGCCAGTGGGCACCCGCCTCAGGGAAGCAGCTCTGATGACTCTGATACTATTTTCCAGCTCTTCCAACTCATCTTCCTGCTGAAGGACACGAGGTTTCTCCTCCAAAGCCCTCTGGCAGAACAGTCACTGGGTTAGGTCTCAGGTTTGCTGGATGGCTTTGGTTGGTATAACCAGATTCGTGATTTGGACAGGCCCAGATGCCTGCCGTACATGACCAGGTTATGATCCATGTACAAGCAGAAAAAACAAAGATCCTTTTAACGTCCTCAAATCCCTTGAATGTGAAAACACGATCATTATTCTGGGCAGTTGGAGAGGCCAGAGATCCTTGTTTTTTGTGTAGCTGCAACATGTGATTTCAGAGGGGTGCGAAGGCTTCATTTCCAGGCTCAATTTGATCTGCTGCTTGAAAAACTCAACAAAATGACTCCAAGTGTTAGAAAAATTCAAACTCGGTTGAAGGATAGGGGTGGTTTCTCATAAAGCAGCGAGTTTTTCTGGCTCCTTAAATTGGCTGAGAACAAGGAAGGGCTGTTCAGCCAAATTTTTCTTTCGCAGTTCATAAAAACTTGACCATGCATAATAAAAGCTTACATTTACATGGTATGCTTGAGTTTCCAGAGTGCTCATGGGTTTATTATTTCAATGTTGTGGTTCCTAAAGACCGTTTTGCAAATCAGGAAACTCAAGATTGGCAAGGGTAAGTGATTTTCCCGAAGTCACAAACCCAGTGAGGGTCAGGCTGGGGTCCAGAGCCTCTGAGAATCCCATCACACCATGGGGCTGGCTCTTTCCCCTGGGGCAGGATTAAATATATATAATATATATTTAATATACATACATATATTTCTGGGATATGTGTGCTGAACATGCAGGTATGTTATACAGGTATACATGTGCCATGGTGGCTTGCTGCAGCTATCAATCTGTCATCTAGGTTTTAAGCCCCGCATGCAGTAGGTATTCGTCCTAATGCTCTCCCTCCCCTTGTCCTCCGCCTTCCATCAGACCCCTGAGTGTGATGTTCCCCTCCCCGTGTCCATGCGTTCTCATTGTTCAGCTCCCACTTCTGAGTGAGAACATGTGGTGTTTGGTTTTCTGTTCCTGTGTTAGTTTGATGAGAATGATGGCTTCCAGCTTCACCCATGTCCCTGAAAAGGACATGAACTTATTCCATTTTTTTTTTTTTTAATTTGAAGACACTTGAAGCCTGTTTTCATCCATACCGGCCTGGCATGTTGAGTTTGCAGGGCTTTTCTGGGTTTTCGTTTTTGTGTTTAGATTCATGGGGTGCACATGCAGGTCTGTTACATGGGTGTAATGTATAGTCCTGGAGTTTGGGCTTCCATTAAACCCATCACTCAAATAGTGACACAGTACCCAATAGGCAGTTGTGGCAGGATATTAGGTGGAGACCCATGCGAGTCCGAACGTGGGAAGAGCTGACCCCCGTCCTCCATGCTATAAGGAAAGTGGTAAACTGTCCATGCAGTACAAGTTAGGAGGGTCCCCAAACTGTCTCTGCAACTGACAGCTACCTTCAACTTCTAAATATAGGAAACACGGTAAGAGGGGCGGGAACAAGGAATTCCAACTCATCAAGGTCAGCTCCATTGTCAGGATTAAACGAGACGACACTATGTGAAAGCTGAAGAAACATTGCTGTCTTCCACATACTTCTTGGGGTCAAGGAGGAGAGACAGCCACCAAGCGACCATCAGGATGGTTGGCTCCGTTCATAGGACGGATTTTGCTTTAACCACTCCTCATAAATCCCTACCAACGGCTTTCCTATGTACCCCTGACTGCTAGGCCAGCAGCTCTGCAGTGAACTTGTACTGCAAAAATGAGGTCTTGGATGGGTCTTTCCTGAGACACCCTTCCTCTGGGAACAGGAATCCCAGAGGGGCTGGGCCAGCTGGAATCGAAGCAAGTGAAAGTAGCTGGTTCTCCCACTTGGTGCCACAGCACACTCTCCTTCTGCCCGGGCAAGCCGTTCTTTCCCATATGGAAAGCCCTGGCCAGGTGGGAAGCAGGAGCATTAATAAGCCTCGGTCGATAATTAGCACCATGGTTTCAGCTGGCTGTGCAGAGCTCCCAGGCCTGCCAGTGACTGAGTAGCTAAAAAAGAGGCCCACACAGGCCAGAGTCAGCAGTGGGGACTGAGGGCCAGCCCACTGCCAAAAGCTGGTGGCCTCCTTCCTAGTTTCTATCCATGGGGCGAGCTGATGGAAGGTAGACTGTACTCAAGAACCTTCTAGAAAGCCAAGGTCACATTTGCCCTGGCCAGTCAGCCTCAACTTGGAAGAACTCATGAGCAGGGCGTATCCACCATGGGACCCGGTGGGCACATCCATGCCTGCCTCAGGGGCTCAGCATCCTCTAAAGAAATGCAGCTTCCCTCTCATGCAGCATCTGTGAAGATGTCCTGCTGTCTGAGCACTGCCCTCTGGGTCCTCTGCTCCAGACACATGCTGGAATGCCAGCCTTTCTCGCCTCCCCAGGTGCTTAGACAAAGAAGTCTCTTCGCAGGGAGGCAGGAAAGGAGGAAATCAGAGGACAGAGCTGGTTTCACTCTGGTCTCAAGTTCAAAATAGTCTCCCTAGTGCAGGGCCACCCAGCGAAAACATGACCCCAGCCACACATACCATTTTAAAATATCTAATAGCCACATTTAACAAAGGGAAATGGTAAAATTTACTTCACTGATAGATTTTACTTAACCTGCTATGTCAAAAGCATTAACATCTTAGCTCTTAATTATAAGACAAGTGTTCATGAGATATTTAGCCTTCTTCTTTCATATTGTATCTTGAAGCTTGGAGCACTGTTTCCTTCTACTTCAAAGGTGGTCCCAGGCTCCTTGTAATAGTCAGGGCTGATGAGAATATAGGAAAGTATGTATTATGTTGGTAAAAGGTTTACTGTGCCTCAAAGAACCTTCGCATTCTTTCTCCCATTTGATCTCATTTGAGCCAGTTTACCTTCTTTACTCATCTGACAGTGCAGACTAAAGCAGGAGAGTGCTCAAGGGTCAGCCAGGCAGTTGGTAGTGGAGTTTGGTCTCCCAATTCCCGGTGTAGCAGATTTCCCACCGGACCCACAAGGCAAGACACAGCGCCAGGCCCCGAGTTCGCCTGGGTGGGGAAAGGGAAGGTGAGAAGGCGGGTAGTCAGGAAGGCTGCAGGAGATGGGCCAGACCTATCTGCAAACATAAACAACCACGGGACCGTCTGCGTTGAGAGGGTGAATGGTATCTCAATAAATCGGTTAAAGAGAGAGACGGAGACAGAGAAACAGAGACAGCAAGTCTGAGAGAAAGAGAGAGAGACACACACAGAGACAGAGAGAATGACACACAGAGACAGAGAGAGACAGAGCACTGGGGCAAGATGATCTCTCACCTCCACCCCAAGAAGGGGCAGTCTGTGTCAGTTTCATTTCCTGGGAAGGGCCTGGAGTGACCTCCGTGCCTTTATTCCAACGCCAGACAGCGAAGTCTCCCTCTACGTCTGTGTCTCCATCCCTCTTTCTCTCTATACCAGGTATACTGCTTCCTTTTCAGGAGCCCAAGAGTGAGCACTGTGGAAGGATGTCTTTTATCTATTATCAAATCACATGACAATGGAGCACCCTCTGTATTATCAAACTATGTTAATCAAAGGAAATGAATGTTTTCTGCAGGCAAAGAGAAGATCCCAAGATCCTCAAATGAATCATGACCAAAGTTTGCATTATAAATGGTAAAAGCAGCATCTAACATGTCAGTGGATGTACAAAGGCACTTGGAAGGCAAAGACAGGCCAGGCCTGCAGAGCGTCCCCCAGGCTGAGAGACCACATGGCCAGGGAAGCGTGGGGCATGACACAGCCTCCTGAGGGCCTGGGCAGGTCTGCCTGGCTCACAGCTGTTACCTGGTGTCACCCCTGGCTGGGCACTTATGACACTCAGCATGTGGAATGAGTTTCAAGTGGACAGAATTCCATGGGGAAAGGGTTTGAGCTCACGGGGGCGGGAGAACGAATGTCTCCAAGTAGGACCACCTTACCTTAATGTCAATAGCCATCAGTGCCAGGGTCCTATTCTAATTCTCTGACTTTCCCTGTCCTGCCTAGTCAGGGGAAGTAGAGAGATGACAGACACCAGACCCCCGGAGCCCTGCCTTCCTCTGTGTTCAGGACCCAGCACTCAGGCTGGCACCACGGTCTATTTGTGTCTGTCTTTCTGTCTGTCTGGCTTTTGTTGTAGCGATTCTTTTGTTTTAGGTGAACCGGCATCCCCAATGTGAGCAAGATGAAATCCTTCATGAAAAAGATAAGCTTCTTAGCATGGCAAGATGAGACCTCCACACAACCCAAGGAGAGTCTTGCTGTGACAGCTCAACTCACTGGGAAGTGCCTGGAGTGATCTCCATGCCTTTATTTAAAAGCCAGTTAGTTCACTGGCAAAGCATAACTTTGACAGAATTTGTGAATCATTCCCAACAAGTGAGAAAGTTCAATTTAACAGAAAACAATTTCACAAATGGAGAGAATGCTGCTGAGCCTGTGACCTCAGACGGTGTCATGCCCAGGCCCCCAACTCTGTCCCCATGCCTGTGTGCCCACAGCCTGCCTGCCATGGGAACCCCCCAAATACCTTTTTATCCTGTTACACCCTCGGTCGGGGAAGGGAGTGGTGGCAGACACTCCTGGATAGACTCAGCATGAAACCCTCTTGACCAATTCAAAGGGTGGGACGGGATCGGAAGCAGGAAAAGAGCCATTGGTCAGGGCGCCCCTGGATAGATAGGAGGGGAGGGCCTGAGTGCCTCCTGCCCCACGCTGGGCGGTTCCAGGAAATTCCAGGCTGGCCACCATAACTGGCTGCTGTTTTTTTTTTTTTTTTTTTTTTTTTTTTGAGACGGAGTTTTGCTCTTGTTACCCAGGCTGGAGTGCAATGGCACGATCTCGGCTCACCACAACTTCCATCTCCCGGATTCAGGCAATTCTCCTGCCTCAGCCTCTTGAGTCGCTGGGATTACAGGCACGCACCACCATGCCCAGCTAATGTTTTGTATTTTTAGTAGAGACGGGGTTTCACCATATTGACCAGGATGGCCTCGATCTCTTGACCTCGTGATCCACCCGCCTCGGCCTCCCACAGTGCTGGGATTACAGGCGTGAGCCACCGCGCCCGGCCTGGCTACTGTTTTAAGAGCTGTGCTGAGGCAAACCTAGGGAGAAACTCAGCTCAACACAAGCAGGACAGTTGTATTAGAGAAGGCAAGTCAGGGCTACCAAAACCACCCCACACCTTCTGGGATGAACCCGGAAGCACAGGACTAGGCCGTGACAGTGACGCCCCTTTGACAACTGCCCAATCGTTCATGGTCTCCCTAGAGCCTGGGCTAAGCCCTCGGCTCCCTGAAGCACCCACTTAACCAAAGTAGGAGGCTCTACCCATCATCATTTTTTTGAGACAGAGTCTTGCTCTGTTGCCTGGTCTGGAGTGTAATGGTGTGATCTCGGCTCATTGCAACCTCTGCCTCTGGGGTTCAAGCAATTCTCCTGCCTCAGCCTCCCAAGTAGCTGGGACTACAGGTGCGTGCTACCACACCCAGCTAATGTTTGTATTTTTAGTGGAGATGGGGTTTCACCCTGTTGTCTAGAATGGTCTCTATCTCCTGATCTCATGATCCACCAACCTTGGCCTCCAAAGTGCTGGGATTACAGGCATGAGTCACCAGGCTCAGCCCCAACCCATCATCTTAATACCATGACTCTGTAGAACAGAAGTGCCCAAATGAGGTGGCCCCACTGGGGTTCACTTTCCTGACAAGTCCAGGATGATGGCTCTGATCTCAGGGCCATGGTCACCTGCTGTCCACTTGCAGACTTGGACGGCATGAGGCCTGAATCTTCATGTGATGTTACTCTGCATTACTCATGCCTTCTGGTGGCTTAGCCATCAGACCTGGTGTGGGTGTGAGCAATGCTCTGTGGCCTTGCAGTCCCGGGTGCCCAGGTTGCATGTATGCCCATGCGAGGCTGCAGGAAGCGGGGGCTGGAGGCTCAGAGGTGCAGTCTGGGCTCAGCTCCCCTTTGATTCACAGAGGATTCAGGCCTCCCACAGGACCAGGGGCACCCAGACCCCTTCAGGACGTGAAAGCTCGATGTGTTGTGGAAGCTGAAGGAAGCCACTATGGGGTCTGTTTAGGGGCTGGATTGGGCACTGTGTGTGTTAGACCAAGAGGGAAACCTAACATGTGATCCGGGAAGCACAGCCACTCCCTGTCTCCCCCCGCCACCACGGGGCTGGTTAGAAGGAGGTGCTGAAGTGGTGTCTTGGAGCTGGTATAGGACATGGGAGAAGATCTGGCTATGGCCACTTCCAGCCATTGTCCCTGGCGAAGCCATGCGGCCACTCTAGACTTTAGGGTCAGCATCTTTGAAATGGATGTGACTGTACCAGGTGGGTGTGAGTGGACTTCCTCCTCTTTCACCGATGCTCTCCTCACGCACGAGAGGGAAGCTTTCAATGGGGCTCCCAGTCCTCAGCGCTCCATGGGGTGGGCTTGGCCCGGGTGTGAGAGGAAGACTTACTGTTCAAAGTGGATTCTTTGTCCCAGGCTCCTACCATGTGGTCAGAGATAGGGATGAGGTCAGCACAGAGGTCATGATTTTCAGAGCTGGTGAGGCAAGCATTGAGAAACTCAGTTCAATGGGAAGAGTGATGGATTTTAAAAAGAAAAAGAAAAAAAGAAAAGACAGCAAAAGAGAGGCCGACTAATATCCTGAGAAGATTTGCAGTGATTAAGGAAAGGATTTAGGCTGTAGAAAAGTTGTTGACAGATGTTCTGCCCTCAGGACTATATTTGGAAAAAGACACAAGTGAAACAAAAGAACTGATAGTCTCAAGAATGCTGTAAGTTGCAGATCATTTTCAAAAAGGAAAACGGATCTTGCACGTGCCTGAGGTGGGAGGTGGAGGACAGAAATGCAAGTAGCTATTGTATTTCCGTAACGTTGGTAGTTTTCCTCTGACTTTCTTGGGGTGGTGGCTGTTCTGGGCCTCTGCCCTGATGGTGGACCTAATGATGTCCTAAAAAGGAGGCCTGGCCCCAGGCTGCTGAAACATGGCATGTTTGTTTGGTCTCAGGCAGCTCACTGTTCTCAAACTGAAAATGAGACCCTTTAAGGGACACGTATGTGGCAGGATGTGCTGGGAACAAGACTAATTGGAAACGTTGGGGAGAGTTTGTTTCGAGTCCTGGTGAGGTGGGATAAACGAAGCTCCCTGTCTTCAATCTGGGGGAGAGCTTGAAAAAGGTAATATTTCACTGTAACTGGGACACCCATGTTGGTGGTTAAGGAATATATCCAGGTAATCTGGGGACCAAATTGCTAAGACTGTAATGTCCTGGTTCCTCTTTGAAAGAAGCAGAAAGAGCTGTTGCATTCAGAAAGAAAAATACTAGTGTTGCAGGGGTGCCTTTCATCTCGGACAGCAACAGAAAACAGGCTGTGGCTCCAAACAACAGGAGCTTAGTGAAGATTAGAGCACGCAGCCTCTTCTCTTCCTAAGGCCAGACACCACGTGAAATCCATACGGCTGGCAAAGCTCCAGTCAGGCTTCTTCTATTGACCAGACACCACCTGAAATCCAAGTAGATGGCAAAGCCCCAGCGAGGCTGTGCTATTGACCAGACACCACGTGAAACCCATGTGGGCAGCAAAGCCCCAGAGAGAGTGTGCTAACTGGATTCCAACTGAAACCCATGTGGGTGGCAGTTCCTAGCCAGGCATGTGCTATTGGCCCCGGCCAAATTTGGGGAGCATGCTTTGGAAGCCACAGGAAAACACTGAGGAAGGAGTGACCTGGGGCTTCCCAAGGGAAGCAGGTGGGATTCCAAATGAGCCAGCTTAAAACAGAAGGAGTGTGCACATTCAGGACAGGGAAAGAATGAAAGAGAATGAGGGAAAGTGAGGAGGAATGGGGCAGGCAGAGAGACAGAGAGCTCTGCCTTGTCCCCCCTCCTCTGACTGTGACTTGGAAAAGGCAAAGCTGTTTTCCCCAGTTGCATGGTCCCTCCCAGGTCCTGCTTGATGCTAGCTCCTAACTTGTCAGGATGATGTGATTGACCTAGGACTGCGTGCCAGCTACTGGTCGCCGGAAGCTTTATTTTATACATCTTCTCATTTAACTCCATTTAATTTTCACAACAAACTGCAAGAGTGGCTTTATCCCTATTTTTTACAGATGAGGAGACTGGGGGTCAGAGAAGGTAAAGTATTTGTTTGAGGCCACACAGAGAGTTGGTGGAAGAACTGCACCTTGAGCTTTCATCTTTGTGATCCAAACCTCCTCATTCCACCACGCTGAGCCCTTTCCTCCAGGAGGGCAGGGACACCTCCTCTCCCTGCTCTTGGAGGGGTCTTCCCCAGTACCTTGAATGGCTAACTCCGATTGGCTTCTGCAGTGCAAACAGGTTGGAGTAAGCTGCTGGTCATGCCATGGATGAGAGATGGTGCAAATTCTAGAACATTCCTCCATGGAGAGGTGGGGTCCGTGTCCCCTCCCCTCAAATCTGCTGGTCCTCATTGAGTCATTTGTGGTGTAAATGATTCTTAGCAGCTTCCAAGGCCAGGGGATCCACCCTGCAGCTTCCGCCTTGGTCTTTTGGAACACTGACTATTTGGACATGCCTTTGGGGTACTTCCATGTGGAAGCAGCCTCCATGCTGTGAGAAGCCCGGCCTTGTGGAGAGGCACCTGTGGGTGTGCAGGGCTCTGGTCAGGAGCCATAGCTGAGCTCCAGCCAACAGTCAGCATCACCTGCCAGCCAGGTGAACCACCTTGGACATCCAGCCTGGAGGAGCCTCCAGGTTACTGAAGCCTGAGTGCTTGAGAGATTACAAGCAAGAACTTCCCAGTCAAGCCCTCCCCAAATCCTTAACCCGCAAATTACAAGCAAAAGAAAACGGCTGTTTTAAGTTGCTAAATTTGAAGGTATTTATTGTGTAGCAGTCAGTAACCATGATGGTGCTTCAATGAATATGGAAGCTTCTCTTGAGTCCCAGTGAGCTGTGTGTAGGTCGCTGAGGGGTTATGTGCTGAAGGAGCAACAGGGGTATCCAGACTTGCCTGATCTGGATAGACTAAGGAATTTATGACAGACTAGGAATCTCTGATAGACTAAGGAATTTATGACAGTGGGACCTCGTGTGCAGTCTCCAACTACAATAACCAGTAAACTTCAGATAAGAGAATCTGGGAGCACATTTTTAATTCGTGAGTGGCAAAGCTATCTCAGATAGAGCAAAACAGGGCAGTGGGAGCAGGAGCAGAGACGAGCTCTGAAGCTGTCCAGATGAATTTCTGAAGCACAGAAAGACCTGGGATGACAGGGGGAATGGAGGACCGAAAAGCGAATGCAGTTCGCGCTGGTGTGCATGGCACCATGACATTTTACTGCTGTTGACAACGCTGCTTCTCATTTTCTCAGCCATCTCACTTTAGGATTTGAGCTCCCCTGGGACAGGGTTCACGTTAGTCATTGTCCCCGAGCTGGACAGATGAGTCTCTACCTTCTGAAAATAAGCTTACAATTTACGGAACTGCCTCGAAGCTGGAGCTTCTTTTCTAGCCACTGTAAGCATGCAGAGATTGGGGTTTGCAAATCAATATGCCATGTCTGGCGCCCAAACACGGTTTAGCATAAATCTCATTTAAAACTCAACACAAGCTGTGTTTTGAAGATCACATTCCTAAAACCTTGTAATTCATAACTTCAGATTAAAGGCCTAAAACACAACTTGCCTGTTCTCCAGCTGCTGAAAACAAAACAAAGCAAAACGAAAAGTGATGTACTTCTGTGCAGGTACAACCTCAGTAGAATTTTGTTTATTGGCTCCAAGTTGTATAAAAATCCAAACTTTGAAAACAAAGTCAGGCCCCTAGGCCAAAGCTAGAGAAGAGAGGAATCCCAGGTATGCAAACCTCTGCTGGAATGTCCCTCTTAGGAGGTCAGGGAAAACTGTTCTTTCCCAGGAAGAAGCTTGGGGAAGGAAGACAAGAGACAAGGGGAAGAGGGAAAGAGGCTTTTGGCTTGTAGATTCCGTCAGGCCTCCATCCAGCTTGGGACAGAGCCTAGTATTGCTGAGAAAACAGGCTGACTCAGGGCTTGCTTTTTTAGCCAGTTGAATGCTTGTTTGCTTGTTTTTATTTGTACAGAGAAGGGAATGGTTTGATAAAAGGGAGGAAGCAAAAATAAAGACTTGTGACATTTGTAGATAACCAAATAAAGGAAAGGAGAAAATGATGATTCCATAGGTTGAGGGAAAGAGAGAAATTGAGTATATTTGAAATAATAGTTTAAGATAAAGTCCATCTGTGGTTAAAGAGGCATGGAAAATATAAATATGACCTTGCATTTTGCCAGATTATGGTATTTTAGGATGCTTGTGGGACCTGAATGGAACTTGCGTTTTAAGAGCTAGAGCTTAGGTGTTCAGATCCTGAAGGTGGTTTCTTTTAGGGGAAAACTTGGATGGAGAAGGACTGGGAATACCAAGCATTCTTTTAAGGAGTGTACATAGGGCTAGACACAGCTCGGGATGAGGAGGGAGCATGAGCAGCTCTGAGGAGGAGTCTCTGGGAGGAGGTCGCTACACACACTGATGAACAGTGGTTTTTCCACAGCCCTTAGGCTACCAAGAAGAAGGGTAACATTTGCAAAAGAGAGGAGCTGGAGCAATAAAATGAGAACAACCTTCAGAAGAGGAGGTGCTCAGGGGAAGCAGGTGCTTTGAAAAGAGGATGAGAGAAGAATGAAGACATTGAGGATTCCCCCTCATCCATGAGATGGGAGAAGCTTGTTTCATGAGACACGCTGGGGCGGGGGAGGCAGAGAAAGATGCCTTGAAGAAGCGGTATCAGGTTTCCTCACTGGGCATTTCTTCATGATTTTTTTGGAGACAGAATACTGGTTTGAACGAACCAAATGGACTCGTTATTTGACTTAATATGCCATTTTATGTTTGTAATAAGGTTCACTGCGGCAGAAAATTGACTCTATTGTGCAAAGCAGGTCATCCTCTCCCTGTCGTGGTTTTGGATCTGCTAGTGGCCTCTGTGGTCAACTGTGAGTCTCACATTTCACTAATAAAGAGTTGTGAATCCCAGAAATTCAGGAGGCTGAGGCAGGGCATAGCTTAAGGCCAGGAATTTGAAACCAGCCTGGGCAATACAGTAAGACCCTGTCTCTAAAAACATTTTGTAAACTTAACCAGCCATGGTGTGTTGGACCTGTAGTTCCAACTACTCTGGAGGCTGAGGTGGGAGGATGATTTAAGCCCCGGGGTTTAGGCTTCAGTGAACTATGGTCGTGCCACTACACTCTAGTCTGGGTGACAGAGAGATCTTGACTCTAAAAAATAAAATAATAAAATAAAATAAAATAAATAGAGTTGTGTGTAGTGTGATGGGGATTCATAACAATGATTGGCATTTGTGGCCTGCCTACTGTGTGCCAGGACTCTCTGTATCTTCTCGACAACCTTTCAGAGGAGTTATTGTCCTCACTTAAATGCAGCTCAAGGAATTATGTAATTTACTTCAGACCGAGCTACCAGCATACAGCACTGCTGAGGTTTGATGTCGATACAGATCCTGTGACATAGTCTATTCACCAACCACATCAGCGGTTCCAAAATGCCAGTCTGTGTACAATCCCATCCCCTGCACCAGAGATTCTGGTTCAGGAGGTGTCATTGGCTGGGCTTACCAGGAAGCAGACCTTTAAATGAAAAGATATGAGTGCAAGTGGTTTATTGGGAGGTGATTCCAGGAAGCACCAGGGAGGGAGTAGGAAAATTGAATAAAAAAAGAAAATACATCAGCAAATATTTTGATGTATTTTCCTTTTTTATTGAGCAAGTTACTGCTTTAGGCAACTGAGACTAATCTTGCTAGAGAATTCTGGGAGACAGTAAAGGACATGTCTCACAGTTGGCCCATTCTGAAGGGCAGGAAACTGGGGAGCTTTCCACCAATTCCACTCCATCAATGATTGGATGATGTCTCTGGGGGCGCTGAGCCTTGGCACCACTGGCTTCACTGCTCATAAGCCAAATCTGCTCCCAAGGCCAGAGAAGCTTCCAGGCCAAGGTCTGCAGGTGTTTGAAGTCAGACATGCCATCTGTGGCAGCAGAGGTGAATCTAGGGAGAGACAGGCAGGATAGCAAACATCAACCACAGGCTTACGGGGGGGGGTATGGATTCTACAGTTTTAAAAAGGTAGAAAACTACTTTTCAACAAATGGTGTAGGGAAAGCTGCATATCCACATGCCAAAGAATGAAGCTGGACCCTTATCTTACACCTACACAAAAATTAACTCAAAATAGATCAAGGGCCTAAACATAAGAGGTAAAACGATAAAACTCTTAGAAGAAAACATAGGAGGAAAGCCACATGGCATTAAATTTAGCAATGACTTCTTGAATATAATCCCCAAAGCACAGGCAACAAAAGAAAAAGTAGACAAATTGGACTACATCAAAAATAAAAACTTCTCTACATCAAAGGACACGATCCACAGAGTGGAAAGACAATACGGTGAAAACAGCAAGTGTTGGGAAGGATGTGGGTGATTGTAACCCTTGCGCACACTAAGTGAGAATGCAAAGTGGTGCAGGCATGGTGAAAAACAGGATGTAATTCCTCAGAAAAAACAAAAAATAGAGTGACCATTTGAGGTAGTAATCCTACTTCTGAGTATGTATCCCAGGAAATTGAAAATGGCATGTTGAAGAGATATTTGTACACCTGTGTTCACAGCGTGAGTCACAATAGCTAAGAGGTGTGAGCAACCCAAGTGTTCATCGACAGATGGAGTGGGAAAACCAAATGCAGCGTCTTCATACATAGAATAGTATCCAGGCTTTAAAAGGAAGAAAGTTCTGACACATGCCACAACCTAGATGAACTTTGCGGACATTATGCTAAGTAAAATGTTAGTTGCAAAAGAACCAATACTATGTGGCTCGACTTATATGAGGTACCCAGAATAGTCAATTTCATAGAGCCAAAATATAGAATGGTGGTTGCCAGAGTCTGGGAGAGAGGGGGAATGGGTGCCGTTCGGTGGTTACACACGTCAGTTTTGCAAGGTGAAACGGTTCTGGAGATTGCCTGTATCCTTTACAGCATTGAACTGTACACTTAAAATGCTTAAGATTGCAAAATTTATGTTACATATATTTTACCATAATATTTTTCTAAATCGTTCTCTCAGCAGTTAAAGTATAATGAGCAGCCAGGTCTGGGATTACTGGACTACATCCCATTGTGTTACTGGTGATCAAAGCAGCCCAAATCCTTTAAAAACTACGCATTGCTCTTCAGACAAGAAGGAAGGCTTATAAGGGGTTTTCTCAACTAGCTGTGCAAAATATAAAGGATAAGAATTCAAGGGTAAATGGAGGCAACTAAAAGAAATTTAATCTCCCTTTCCCTTTTTTCCTTATAAAGTAAGTAAAACTTCAACATGAAAGTAAAAGATAACCCATGTTCCGTTTCTCCATTCAGAAAGCATAAAAGTAGGCAATATTTTTAAAACATCAGGCTGTGGTCAGAATTAATGTGGCACCTGTTCTATCAAATGTTATCATCATAAACTGTCACTGGGTGCTTTTCTGTACAAGTTATCTTCGTAACAAACAACCTCTCAATCTCAGTGGCTTCTAACAAGAAACACTTTTATGTTCACAGGCCAGAACGTTGGCTGAGGTTTGGCTGATGGAGGCTGGAATTTTCAGGGTCAGGGTAAATTTGGGTTTCTGGTCAATTTCGGACTCGCTTATGTCCTCATTATGGGGTCCAGGGTGAAGGGGCAGTAGCTTCATAAGGTATGTTTTTCTCAAGCATAGGCTCCCAGAGGAGCACACGACTAGCTAGCAGAAACATCTCCTGCCTCTTAAAGCTTAGGTTCAAAACCGCCACAATGTCACTTACATCTACATTCTATTTGTGAAGGCAAGTCACATTGCCAAGGCTGGCATCACTAGAGGATACTGCAAAATTACAAGATAAAGGACTAGGAAGGGAGTGAAGAATTGAGAACAACGATTCAATTTTCCACATTAGGGAGGAGAGCAAACCAGGATCATTTCAGGGGGAAAAAATAAAAATAAAAATAAATTTAAAACTCTTGGGAAAAATTGGAGGTGGCGTTTAAAGTCAAGTTTTGCAGACTCATCTGGGAAACAGAGATCTCAGTCCAGGTGGGTGTCTTGTTCATAAGCGGGGGAGGACCATCTGGAGCAGTGTAACGTAGAGTAAAGCAGCGGTCTGCCCTTGGGGGAGGGCGCTGCCGAAGCTAGGTTATAAGACCGGGACCTTCAGCTAGTCCACTGAGGACGGGGTAGACACATGCCCATTCCACTTGGGTGCCAGGGATCTGGAGGAACTGCAGAGGAAGCAGTTGACCCAGGCAGAGCAAACAATCATGCCGGCATTCTTCACTTGGAGGTGGAGTTAAGAGAGGCCCCCAGTCCCACATATAGACATGGGTGTCTTGCCAGTTCACTTCCAGGTGGCCAGGGTCCAGCGGCTCCACAAGAAGCTAGTACCCCAACATGCCATGACTGCAATGGGAGATGTGACTTGGTGTGGAGGGGGTAAAGGAGAATGAGATGAGCAATAACCAGAGATAAGGATTTCAAAGAGTAAGGTTCTTCCCAGGAAGCAGGTCCAAGGAAAAAAATCTGAATCCATGGTGTTCAGTCCCAAAGGTCCTAAGTTCCCCTACCTCTAAAAGGACAAGAAGATGTTAGACATGGAAGGGAGGACATTGCTACCAGTCAGATGTTGAGGGAACTTCATTAACCTGAAGAAGGAACAGCACCACCAACAACATAATAAACGCCAAATTGGAGGTGAGGAGAAAACAAACACACCAAATGAAAAAAACCAGTGGGAAGGGCAAATGACTCCGGATCTTTTCAGAAGAATTTTGTATGGATTGAGAAATGTCCAGGTTCCTGGAAAATTAAGTGTGTCTCCTGCAGATGCTGTCAGGGGATGCCAGGAACAAGACTGCATTCAACAATAGTCAGCAGACACTCAGCAACAGAGGGCAGCGGCAAGAGCTGGCAGACGCGTGAGAAATCCCACCTTCCGGCTGGAGCCCTCAAGAGTTCTAGAATGCTGGCCGGGCGCGGTGGCTCAAGCCTGTAATCCCAGCACTTTGGGAGGCCGAGGCGGGTGGATCACGAGGTCAAGAGATCGAGACCATCCTGGTCAACATGGTGAAACCCTGTCTCTACTAAAAATACAAAAATTAGCTGGGCATGGTGGCGCACGCCTGTAGTCCCAGCTACTCAGGAGGCTGAGGCAGGAGAATTGCCTGAACCCAGGAGACGGAGGTTGCGGTGAGCTGAGATCGCGCCATTGCACTCCAGCCTGGGTAACAAGAGCGAAACTCCGTCTCAAAAAAAAAAAAAAAAAAAAAAAAAAAGTTCTAGAATGCTGCTCTTTCACATAATCAATCTATGGAGACAAAGTATATGGTTTGTTAGTATCAGAAAGATTACAGTTCACTGATATTTACTGAACACTTACACGAGGAGCACAGTGACCGCCTCTTTGTAGCAGTGACTTACACACGCAGATCTCAGCCACAGCTGCTCCGGGCCCGCTGCTCCCTGCGTGCTGAGTTCTCCTGGGCTGGTAAACCTGTGCTGAAGGTTAATCCGTGCTGCATTTTCCTGATCAGGATTTACAGGGTTTGTGTGTTAAGTTCAAGGTCCTGCCTTACTAAACTTGTTTTTGTGATTCCCGTAGTCTTCCTTTCTTGGTGATGCCACACAAACTCCCAGGAATTAGGGAAGCCATGTCTGATTTCAGACCTGGGGGAGAGCTACAAGTTGTTATTTTAGCATTGGATTTTCTAGCATAGAATATTAAATCCCACCTTAAGAAAATGTAGCTTGACATAAGCTTACACCATTAACATGGAAGACAAAATCGTTGTTTCCTGGTAATCGCCCATGGGACTAGAACCTCTGTCTAAAATAGAGATGCGGATGTGTGCTCAAGGAAAGGATAAAGGCTCTTCATTAAGAGGCGGCACAGTCAGCGTTTGAACGGTTTTAGACTAGTCTTCTCCTTATGAGGACCAGAAAACCTAAGGCCAGCACTGAGGAAATGGTTTGACCTCCTTTCCTGAAGGAAGATTGCAGAAGGGCTTGGAAAACTGAATGATAAACTTGACCCCATTTCTCCTAGGGCCAGGAAGTGGCCGCACTCCAAGCAGGATTTCCTGGCAACTGCTCCAGTAATGTTTTACTGAGAAAGGAGATATCTGGAGGATAAGAGGAAAGAGGGAAAATGATAAATTACCAACTATTTCAACAGCAACAACAAAGGACTCCAGAGAAAATCAGGAAACTCGAGCGGCTTGAGGAGGGCAGAAACAATGTGCTATTGTTGTCTGGAAGTCATCATGGAAGAATTTCATCCACGGAGCTGCAAACGGTGGAAGTCTTGCAGAGCCCATGTCATGCCTGAGGGGCAAATGTCTCAGCCTGCTGAAAATCTGAAGAAGCCCAGAATGTGGGAGAGGAAGCAGCGTGCAGACCACCCAGTGACACCCCTTAATTCACGATGCAGGGAACTGAGGTCCACAGTCTGTTCCTACACTCTGAAAGGAAAGGGGGACGGCTGACACCTTGGTTGAAATGAGAAGGATGTGACTTCCACTTAGTGTACTCTTGGTTAATGTCGCGTGGACTGTTTAAACGATCCCAAACACTCTAGTAAAGTGGAAAATAGAGGCAACCTGGTGTGCCATCAGGGTCAGCATCAGGGGATATAAGCGCATTAGTGGGTTAGCACATACCGCCTTTTCCTGCTGAAAATCATGACTGGCCTCCAACCAGAAACACCCCTTCATGCCGTTGAAGCAGGTCTTCAGTCTCTCTACACACCTTGCCTTATGTCACCACATTCCTTCCCTCCTGCAGCTGCTCTGGATTGAGAGAAATCTAGGAGACCAGGGAGGAGATTAGGTCTTGTCCTTCTGGTCATGCAGGCTGGCATCCTTCTCCTCTGAGCCACTGCCTTCCTGGGGGCTGCCTCTTGTGTAATCTAAGCCGGCCATCATTTCTGGGTTTTGAACCCATCATTCATTCCAGGCTCACTGAGCACAGACTGCACACAGAACAGTGGGGGCAAAGCAGGCTGGGCCTTGCACCCGAAGAGAAAGCGCACCTGCAATTCTGGAAACACGCTGGGGAGGCATGAAACCTCTCTGGGGGCACAAGGCTAAGTGAGGCCTCTGAGAATGAGGCGTGGAAGTGAACTGTAAGAGGAGAGAGAGGAGTGCATGAGCCAGAGGGCTGGGACAGAAGTCCCCAGGAACTGCAGGTGGAAAGACCTGGAAGGGAATTTTCACTCCCTTGTGAACAAAAGCGATGGAGTGAAGAGGCCAGCAATGGATTTGGGACAAGACCACAGGGGACCTCTGGGGCCATGGTAAGGACTGGAGCTTTCATGGAGCAGAGGGAGGGCATGAGAGTTTATGCAGAGGGGAGGCTTCACTAAGCTTACACCCTGTCTGAAAAGTTCATTTGTGTTGCTGTATAGAGAACGATGGAGAGGGGCGTGGGAGTAGGGAGGCTACTTAGGGAGCGGCTTCAATAGCAGGAGGTGGTGCTGTAGGGTAGAGGCAGCAGAAGAAGGGACCTGGGCCTGTGTGAGACACCTGTTGAAGGCGGCATCCACCCGGCTTGCTGCTAGACCCATGCGGGGCTGAGGGAGAAGGAGAACCTGCCAGGCCAGCTTGGAGCGGAAGCAACCGGATAAGTATGGTAAACAGGAACCATCAGGAAACAAGATACGGGGTTGAGGAAGTTATGGTGAGCTCAGGTTTGTACTTGAATTTGAAGTGTCCAGAAGACAACAGAGGGGTTCACCACTTGACTTCGGCGCACTGAAACGTGTTTGCTTTGCACACAAAAGTGGAGGCATTCATACCTCTCCCACAGGACCAGTTTTGATTGAGGAGCTAACCCGCATCAAGTTTGTGAAGTGGTAAGCTGTGTAGCACTGCGAGATAGAATGTCCATCGGGAAAAGAATGTACCAATTAGCAGGCAGAAAAATGCTCATTCCCAAAGAGCAGGGCTGGTGGGGCCATCGTGGAAAGGACTGCTAGCTGTGAGCAAGCAGCCCGCACTCCCCAGCAACACAGGCATTCCACACTCGATTCTGTGTGTGCGCCTATGTGTGTCTGCATTACTGTGACAGTGTCACACGTGCGTGTGTGCCTGTGTGCTTATGTATTTGTGTATATGTTTATGTGTTCAATTCACAGGATCTATGAAGAAATAAGACACAAACAGGAGAGAAGTTTCTAAAATGAAAGCTAAAGAGATAGTCCCAGGCTTTGGCAAACGTGTTGGAAATTCTTTGCCCTTCTTACCCAGGTCAGCAGGGTGACTGGGCAGGAGAAGGTAATACTTCAAAGAGGAGCAATTTCCTTGTGAATATCCAAGAAACACTGAGAATAAAGAAAATGATAAATGATTGAAAGTCCTAAAGGGCATACAGAGATGTGCACTTTTCCAAGTGGAGGAGAACGCCGATTGCATAAGTACCTGATAAGAGAGTTCCTGGAAAGTCTCATCCTGTTCCAGAAGGTAGGACAACTCATGAATTCCAGAAGCCATTCCGCCATGAGTCAGGGCACAGATACCTGGTGATAGATGTCTGCTTTTCTGCCAAACTTCTCTCCACCCTGGCTTATTCTTCTCTGGAGAGCTTCACTTCCTGACCTCAGCGGCAGGAACAAAACTAGGGGGGTCAAACGCAGATTCCTGTTGTCCTAGCCCTAGAGAATAGACCTTGATGCACTGTGGCCATAGCATAAGTGACCAGAAGTATTCCCCAGGAATTTTCTACCAGCATACAGACAAAAGTGTCCAACGATGACAAACAGATCTACCAGCCACCATACCTCCAGACTCCCAGTCAGCCCACCTGGAAGGAACAAAGCTAATACTCAGTCAGCTATTGCTGTGTAACAAGTCACCCCAACATGTAGTGGCTTACAACAAGGGCATATTCATCTTTCCTTCTTCTTCATTCTGTGGTTGAGGGGCAGATCTTCTGCTGGTCTTCCTTTGGCTTCTCATGTGGCTGCTAAGCACCCAGGCCCCAAGCACATGAGCTTATTGAACCTCTGTGGGCATCATGCCATTGATGTATGATTGGCCGTAGAGTCGCACAGCCAAGCTCAGAACCAGACTAAAAGTGGACATCAGGAGGCATGATGAATCAGGATCCATCATTGTGGCCATTGATCACAGCAAAATTGAGATGATCCTGATGGCATCAAAGTTCATGGTTCTGAGGTCTCTGATTTGTGTCGCCCTCATGGGAAGATCCCTTATTGATGAAGATGACTAGACACCAGAGATTACTCTCATCCCATAATGCAGAGAAATATTTCTAGCCAGGAAGATACGGGAGAGAGAATACCTTGTTTATTCAATCTGCAGTAAGTGTTACCGAGAACCTATCAAAACCTCATCTAGAATAAAACGAAAGATTTCACACCCTACCAGTATTCAAGTAGCTCACAATCTTCTGAGAAAATGAGCCATTCACATACAGAAAATTAAAGTACAACACATGGATGGAGACACCATGAGGCAGACGTAATGCTGTTATTTATTGAGCATGTGATAGATGCTTCAACATCCTTCCACAGCAGCTGTGATTTTACCCCATGCTCAGAGACAAAACAAGAAAGCTTGGAGAATTTACGCAACTTGCCTGTTGTAGAACTGGCAAGAGAAGCCATCATAGAGGAGGCAGAACTTCCTACCGTGGAAAGTCCCTGGCGGCAGACACGACCCCAGTGCTGTGGGAGGTTCAGCTGTGGTGGGTAGGGTGGTGTGAAGCTGTAGAGGAACAGGCTGCAGCACTGCAGGGTCAATATGGTGAGGCAGGGGCTGGGGTTCCTGAGGCCGTGTGAGAAGGGCAGTGTTATATCAATCCCACGGGGTCCTACTGCAGTCCATGCTGCTAGACTTCCCATTTTACCCAAAGTACAGCTTTTCATAATTATATTGTATTATTGATCCATACAATTATAATAAGTCACTTTTTAAAAAATGCAGCCAGTGATTTTCCTGGCCCTCATATCAATCCTCAGAAAAGTGCCATAAGCAGCCAATGTCAATGAACCATCTTCAACTTATATATTCGAGTAACTCATTGGCCAGGCTGAACCTGTGTATTTCATGGATAACAATGAGTAATCTGACCTATTTGCCTTTCGATGGCTGGTCTTTTCCAATGCCTCTGAGATGGCAGCTGCCCTATTCTTGGCTGTTGTCTAGACATACATCAGATCAGAGGAAAGGATGTGTTTTACTAGGGACCCATGGGCAGATGCTCTTTCCTTTAGCAGATCACTGCTTTAGCCCATTCCTGCTGTTCTAGCAAAATACCTTAGACTGGGTAATTTATAAATAATGGAAATTTATTTCTCACAATTCTAGAGGCTGAGAAGTCTGATATTAAAGGCACCAGCGGATTTAGTGTCTGGTGAGGGCAGCTATTTACTTCCAAGGTGGCATCTTCTCCCATCCAAGTATTAACCAGGCCCGACCCTGCTTACCTTCTGAGATTAGATGAGATTGAGCACATTCAGGGTGGCACAACCGTAGACCGAGATGGCATTTTCTTGTTATGTCCTTGCATGGTGGAAGAGCAAACAGGTAAAACAGGCTTCCCCAAGCCCTTTTATAAGGGCACTAATCCCACCCCCTCCTAATCATGTTTAATGGCCCCACCGTTTAATACAATTGCATTGGTGTTTCAACATGAATTTTAGAGGGACACAAATATTCAGTCATAGCAACCACAATATACCAGTGCCAGAGTGATTTTATTATGTTGTTAGGATCCATTCCTGTAGCAGAACATGTAACGGTCTCAGATGTTCATGGTAGTTGCTTGCTTCCCTGTGACTGATTCCAGAGGCAGATCTAAGATCTACACGGCTGAAATAAACTAAATAATCCCAGAGAACTCGCCAACAATTCTTTTCCCCATTAGTCTTTCGGCCACTATAATCAGGGCCAAGTTTTTAACCTTGACTGCGTAGCCAGACTTGCTTGGGGAAGAAACAGCTAATTTTCAAAATGGTTCATTAGAAAACCTTATTATGTCGTCAATTTAAACCTACCCTGTCCTTGATCCTGTAAAGATTCCTTCCTCCATCAATCTAGTTCATAGTCTTACAATTACATCTCCCAAACAAATTGGAAAAAAAAAAAAAAAAACCTTCAGATGGTGCAGTAGCAAAGACTGATTAAATCCAGTGAGTTGTTTTGTATTTTCCCAAGCCTTGGCTTAGGAATGAGATGCTTGGAGAACTGACTCAACTTGCCTGAGGCAGAACAGAGGAGGCAGAACTTTCTATTATGGAAAGTCCCCAGGGATGAGAATGGTGTGCATGACTGGGAATTAAGAATAGTCTGGGATCCTGTAACCTACCGAGACAAAGTTTTCTCGAAAACTGTCATGCAAAAAAATGTACCGTTGAATAACCAGAGTGTCATGGAAATATTAGTGTGATTGAAAGCATGTATATTTGGCATTTTGATATCACTGCCAAATTGTCCTACTGAGGGCCACAGCAACTTCCTCTGTCTAGAGCATCTCTTTCTTCATCATCACACGGTATTATTAGACTTCTGTCAAGCTGAAAAACAAAAATTGGTGTTTCATTAGTGCCATCATTTGTGTTCCTTCAACCATGAGTGAGATGGAGCACCTTTTATTATTTTTACAAGCCATAACTACTTCTTTTCTTGTAGCTATTTTTTATGTCCACTTTCCATTTTTCCTTAGCAGTTATATGAATTTTCTTGAGTTGTATGAGCTTTCTGTAAATTAAGAAAAATAAAATTTTTATCCGTTATAATTGCTGTTTTCAATTTTGTGTCTTCTGTATTCGTTAGTGATTTTATTTTTAAGTAGTTATATTCACCAATTGTGTCTTCAAAGCCTTCATAGATTTTTTATATTTTCTTAGAAAGACCTATTCCACCCCAAGGTGATATACATGCATCCATAATTTCATGCTGTATTTTTATTATGGCAAAATCTTTGATTAGGTGGAATCTGTACCAGAGGAAGGAGTGAGGTAGGGATCTGGGGATATAGACATATCCTCTTCTCAAACTTTTACCAGTTGTTTTTCTTGGCTCTTTTCTATGATGCTGTATATTAAGAGGATTTTCTGACATTGGGCTACTCACTACAACACTTGTCCAAATTGTGTTATGTTCTTATATTACCAGTGATTCAAATATCCTATTATTTAATGTATGTCTTCTGCATCTACATTTGTAATCGCATTTGATCTCTTCAGTTTCTATTTCTGTGAAATAGTGTTTGCTTCCTGCTTTTTGCTCTATAGATTGCTTATTTTTATGTAATATATTTTACTATTTTGTTTCTTGATTTATCAACTTTAAATAGTATTTATTGACTCCACCTCGGGGGAAAAGAAAAAAACACTGGCATCACACTGGTTTCCACAGCCCTGTACTTCCTTCTGTGTTTATCACTTGCACATCTATTTCAGGCCTTTATAACTTTAAGCAATGTCTCTAAATTTGCTTAAAACAATTTGCACTATTATCTTTTGCTACATAATAAATTACCCTAAAACCAATGGCTTAAAATGCCAATACTCATTTATGATTTCTGATGGTTTCTGCATTTCAGGAATTCAGACAGGGCATGGTGGGGACAGTTCATGTCTGCTCCATGAGACTGGAGGCCTCTCCCAGAAGGCTTGAAGGCTGGAGCTTGAAACCGTCTGAATGCTCATTCATTCATATCTGGTGGTTGATGCTTGTGTTGGCTGAAGACCTACCTGGGGCTGTTAGCCATGATACCTGCATGGAGTGTTTCCCTGCAGCCCAAGCTTCCTCACAACAATGTGGTTGGCTTTGAAGGGTGAGTACAGAGAGAGAGAGAGAGAGGACAGCAACTAGATAAAGTTGGTATCCTTTCATGACCTAGCCTGGAAAGTCACACAGCATTATTTCTGCCACTTGTATTCATTAGAAATGAGTCTCTAAGTCCAGTCCAAATTAAAGGGGAAGGGACCTAGCCTCCTCTATGATGGGAGGATTGCAAAGAATCAGCAGATGTCTGTTAAAGCCACCACAGTGGATGATGTCTTTAGAATAAGGATCAAGATGAGTAACATGTACTGTGTCCTACATAGCTTTGCATGCAAAGAATTTTTAGGAGTGCCCATCTTCCAGTACATCCTTGACCGTGCTGCTCCTCTCTCCTTCCAGTGGCTCTCACCAGACTTTTAGCTCTGGGAGCTACCACTGCCCTTTGCATATTGCAATATGCTCCTCTGCCTAGAACCCTTTGCAGAGAAATTCTCTGTGATAGTTTCAGATATCAGCTTGGTTGTCACTTCCTCAGGGAAAGATTCCCTGACCTCCCTACAGAGCTGCCTCCCCCTGCTATTCACTGTCACACTGTGGTATATCTCTTCTTCATGGCACTTAGTGACAATCCGCATCCCTTGACAGACAGTAAGGTCCTCGGAGCAGAGACTGCGCTGTCCACCAGCATCTCTTAGCATCTTGCTCACACTCTAAACTTAGTAGACACTCAATAATTACTTGTTGAATTAATCTCTCTCTTGATTTATTAGACATAGAGAATATTTATCACAAAGAAAAATGTGAAAATCAGCACACTAATACTCCCTCTCATTCCTCATCTTCTACCTCTATTTATTTGTTGGTAAAATGCATTAGTTTTTCATGGCCACATTCATCATATTTTTCTGGGTATTGCCATACTTTTCTTTATCTAAAATAGGATTCTTAAAATAGAAATGTGTTTATCCCTTGTGCTTTTGTGATAATGCTTCTTTGTCTAGTTTTTATTTTCAAGAAGTTTATTTAAAATGTGCCATGAATTCTGTAGTCATTACTTCCTTTATGTTTGATAATAACTGTTTTTCTCTACTAAAAGAGAACTTGCTGGGTAGTATATTTTGGGGTCACACTTTCTTTGCCTAAGCATTCTGCATTGTGAGGCAGCTCTGTTGTTCCAGAGCTTACACTCTGGGTGTGCCTACTTAGTTTGACAGCTTTCTCATCTGCTAACTGTATAATCTTTCTTTTGTTTTTCTGAGACAGGGTCTTGCTCTGTTGCCCAAACTGGAGTGCAGAAGCACCATCTTGGCTCACTGCAACTTCTACCCCTGGGTTCAAGCGAACATCCTACCTCAGCTGCACACCCCCGTTGTACCAGTCTAATTTTTTTGCTTTTTTGTAGAGATGGGATTTCACTATATTTCTCAGGCTGGTCTCAAACTCATGGGCTCAACAGAGCCACCCACCTTGGCCTCCCAAAGTACTGGGATTACACGCATGAGCTACCATGCCCAGCCTAACTGTACAATCCTGAGCAAGCTAATTCATCTATTTGTTTCTTAGTTTTCTCACCTGTAAAATGGAACAATAATGATATCCCAGGCAGAATCACAGCAAGAAAGAGAAGGCATAATTAAATTAGTAATTTGAAGACAGCTTAATAAGAGAATACTTGCAAAGTGTCAACTACTGACAGCAGAGGAACTTTCTCTCCACCTCCCTCACTCCAGTCCTGAGTGAACAAGAGGAAGGAGCAGTTTCTAATCCCAGGGACAAGGAGGGACATACGAATAGGGCCTCTTGACAGGAGATGAAATATTTTGTCAAGGGATAAAACCAGCAGGGAGGGAGCTGGAGAAACGCATAACTCACCTTCCCTCTTAATCTTTGGGTCATGGTCCCAATGGACAAACCCAAATGGAACATTGAGAACAAGAAAACTGAAAGACTATTTAACACTACCCTGGTAGGTTGAAACTGAGCATAATGGAACTATGTCTACCACGAGCATCAAAGGCATCAACAAATACCACAAACATGGGCCTCGTTGTTGCAGAACCTGTGGTTAAACACTTACCAGCACATCACTTTTTCTGAGTCAGAAATGAGGGTGGAGGTAGGTGGAGAGGGTATCTGGAAGGACACAAGTAACCCGCTACCAATGCCCGTGAGTATTAAGTGAGAGAACAAAGGCACACCTTGTTGTATTATGCTTCCCTTTACTGCATGTCTTCGACAATGGAGTTGTTACAAATTGGAGTTTGTGGCAGCCTTGCATCCACACCATTTATCCAACAGCATGTGCTCACTTCTTTCTCCGTGTCAAATTTTGGTAATTCTCACAATATTTTAAACTTTTTCTTTATTATTGTATTTGCTATGATGATCTTTAATCAGTGATATTTGATTCTGATATAACTGTTTTAGAGCACCATGAACGAAGCCCATATAAGATGGCAAATTTAATCTAGAAATAGTTTGTGTGGCTTTTTTGTTTGTTTTAGACAGTCTTGCTCTGTCACCCAGGCTGGAGTGAAGTGGTGCCATCTCAGCACACTGCAATCTCTGCCTCCCAGGTTCAAGCGATCTCCGGCCTCAGCCTCCCGTCCAGCTGGAATTCCAAGTGCACACCAAGACACCTGGCTAGTTTTTGTATTTTTAGTAAAGGTGGGGTTTCGCCATGTCAGTCAGGCTGGTCTTGAACTCCTGGCTTCAGGTGATCCGCCCGCCTCGGCCTCCCAAAGTGCTGGGATTACAGGTGTGAGCCACCGTGTCTGGCCGTTTATGTGCTTTGACTGCCCCCCTGACCAGTGTTTCCCCATTTCTCTCCCTCTCCTAGGGCCTCCCTATTCTCTGAGATACAATAACATGGAAATGAGGCGAATTAATAACGTTACAATGGCTTCAAAGTGCTCAAGTGAAATGAAGAGTCACATGTCTCTCAGCTTAAATAAAAAACTAGAAATATACTTAGTGAGGAAGACATGTTTAAAGCCAAGACAGGCTGAAAGCTAAGCCTCTTGCACCAGTTAGTCAATTTGTGAATGCAAAGGAAAAGTTCTTGATGGAAAATAAAAGTGCTTCAGAGAACACATAATGATAAGAAAGTGAAGCATCCTTTTTGCTGATACAAAGAAAATTTTAGTAGTCAAAATAGAAGGTCAAACCAAAAGAAGATCAAACAAAACCCTAATTCAGAATAAACCCCAAACTCTCTTCAATTCTGTGAAGGCTGAGAGGTGCGAGGAAGCTGCAGAAGAAAAGTTGGAAGTTCGCAGATTGGTTCGAGGATAGAGAGAAGAAAAGGCATCTTCATAACATACAAGTGCAAAGAGAAACAGCAAGCGCTGATGTAGTAGTTGCAGCAAGTTATCCAGAAGATCTAGCTGAGATCATTGGTGAAGTTAGCTACCCTAGACAACAGGTTTTTCGTGGAGACGAAACAGCCTTATCTTGGAAGAAGATGCCATCTGGGACTTTCATAGCTGGAGAGAAGTCAAAGACTGGCTGAAGAGTTTCAAAGGACAGGCTGACCTTTTAGGGGCCAGTGATGCTAAAGCTACTCTGCCTGTGCTCTATAAAAATGGAACAACTACATCTGGATGACAGAACATCTGTTTATAGGATGGTTTATTGAATAATTGAAGCCCACTGTTGAGACCTGGTGCTCAGAAAGAAAGATTCTTTTCAAATTATTACTGCTCATTGACAATGCACCTGGTCACCCAAGAGCTCTGATGGAGAGGTACAAGTCGACCGTTTCTTCATGCCTGCTAACAAAACATCCATGCTTTAATTTATGGATCAAGGACTAATTTCAACTTTCAAATCTTACTATTTAAGAAATACATTTTGTAAGGCTGTAGCTGCCATAATTAGAGACATTACTATCTAATGGATCTGATAGATCCGAGCAAAGTAAATTGAAAACCTCTGGAAAGGCTTCATCATTTTGGATGCCATTAAAATATTTGTGATTAATGGAGTAAGGTCAAAATATCAACATTCAAAAAAGTGTATAAAAAGTTTATTCCAACCCAATGATGCCTTTAAGAAGGTAAAGGCTTCAGTGGAGGAAGTCACTGCAAATGTGGTAGAAATAACGGGAGAACTAGAATGAGAAGTGGCTCCTGAAGATGAGACTGGATTGCTGGAATTTCATTACAAAGAAGCCCCAAACTCAGGATCATGCAATATACCCTTGTAACAGACCTGCATGTGTAGCCCCTGAACCTAAATTAAAATTAAAATTAGAAAACTCTTGAACAGATGAGAAGTTGCTTCTTATCAATGAACAAGCTTAGTGGTTTCTTGAGATGGAATTGGCTCCTGGTGAAGATGCTGTGAACATTGTTGAAATGATAACAAAGGATTTAGAATATTCCATAAACTTTGTGGGTAAAGCAGCTGCAGCATTTGAGAAGGCTGACTCTAATTTTGAAAGAAGTGCTCCTGTGGATAAAATGCTATCAAACAGCATGGCATGCTACAGAGAACTCTTTTCTGAGAGGAAGAGCCAATCAATTGTGGCAAACGCCACTGCTGTCTTCTTTTAAGGAATTGCCATGCCACCTCAGCCTTCAGCAATCACCACTCTGACCAGTCAGCAGCCACCAACATTAAGACAAAACCCCCCACCAGCAAAAGAGATTACAAATCACTAAATAAAGGCTCACATGATCAATTGCATTTTTCAGCTCTGTTTTTAAGTTCAGAGATGTACTTTTTTTTTTTACATAAAGCTATTTCACACTTAATAGACTACAATATAGTATAAATAGCTTTATATGCACAGGGAAACCAAAAACATTGTTTTACTAACTTTATTGCAACATTCGCTGATTTGCTGTATTGTGCTGGACTGGAGCCACGCCTGCAATATCTCCCAGATGTGCCTGTACGTGCTCAGTATTCAGACGAGATCAGGGGCACTCAGGGTGGTATGTATGGCCATAGACGATGTCCAGTATTCAGCACAGTGCCTCACACTCTGTAAGCAGGAAATGGAGTGTTCTGGCACCAGGTGTTCAAGTGGGGATGTTGAAGGGAAGCTAGATTTTCCTTATAATTCAGTGACTCTTCCTGGATGCCACAGATGTCTTTCTTCCTTCTTGACTTTCATGAACTTAGGCAGCCTGGGACAATTTTTCATATCAGATTTTCCAGGAGTATGTTGTGTTCCATGCTCTGCAAATTCGTTTTCCTTGTATTATAGGTTTGGATACTTGCTGTATCCCATTTATTGGTTTCTCTGCTTACATTTCATCTCCTTCATATCTCTTGGCTGTCGTTATGTGATTATTTTTACCTCTTGGTGATTTCTCTGTATTCACTATGCTTATCTCAAGCAGTATTTTTTAGGTTAGTAATTTGATATTCAGATATGTCTAATCCACTCATGGTGGCTTAAATATATTTGCTATTTTTATGCGCCTCGATTTGTTTCATTTACTCTGATTTATCCTTGGGTAATCCCCTCCGTTGTTTAGTCAGGTAGCCTTTGTGTTCTTTTGTTATTAAATTGACATCCTTGTTAAGATTCTCCCCAGAGAAACATATGTCCAGGTTCATTTCCTTCCAGAATATACGCTCTTTACACCATTTCTCACCCTTTTTAGACAAGTATATGTGACTCCTGTTTTGTTGCCATTTTTTCACACTTTAACCAGCACCTCAGCACCAGGATCACCACTCCATGTCCTGCACCCAGGAACGCATTTCTCTGCCTCCCTCCACCTTATCTGATAGTGGTCAGAGTTCCCAGTAGCATTTCTGTGTGTGGTTTAGATATTGTGTGCCCAATTTTCTCCATACTCTGAGGGTAGAAGTGGAAGCAGAGGCAGTACTCTGAGGCAGTACTTCCCTCACGCCCTGGCAAGAGAGCCTTGGGAAACGTGCTCAGGAAGCTCACTTCTCTCAAGCAACGGCACAGTATATTGAAGAACATAGGGTGCCTCTGTCCTTTGGGATCTGAGGCTCAGCTCTGGTGCTAGGGAACCTGCAATCCTATACATCTGCTCCCCTCACCAACAACATTCAGGCCTCTGGAAATGCTTCCCCTCTCTTGCCCCAGGTCTGCAAAACCAAATGGGAATGTGTCTGAATGCCATGAGGGTGTGTAGGCTGTGCTCCGGCCTGTGTTGGAGATGGGCACTATCTGGAGTGCAAAGAGGGTTTGACCACTAAGAGAGCTCAGGGAAAAAGGAATGAACTGGTGAAGTTGTGGGTTCTTTGTCTCAGATGATGAGACTCCAGCAAGGTCTCACACTGAGTGGGGCTCCCAACAGCATCAGGGTCCACCGTCCACTCTCATCACATTCCATGCGTGGCTCTGGAGGTATTCAGGGGTGAGTGCAGCTCTTGGAACCATTGCCCCAGCAGCTGAGAAAACGTGCCATGTCAGACGACTTCTGTCACCTTAAATCTGTATATGTGTGGGTCTGTGTTACATGGGAAAATACTTACATTGATGACTCTACGGACAGTGAGTGATAGGCTTGCAAATAGTTTCATTTTTATTTTAAAAAAGTATTTGTAAGTAAATATAATTTTAAAATTTATTTTAAAATTTTGTTTGCCATTTTTATATTTGCTGATTATAAGTTGTATATATGTCTTTTAATTTTAATACATAATGTTATTTTGAGGAAAATATCTTCTTAGGGAAAAGTTTTGATTTTTAGATATTTTAACATTTATTTCAACTTATATTTTGATTAAAACAAATTTGGTGTTTAAAACTTTAATTCAATGAAATGTCATTATTAAACCTTTAAATCAGGGTTTCTCAACTTTGACATATTTTAGATGTAAAAACCTGCATATAGGAGATACAGATATTTTGGCTGGATAATTCTGTGTGGTGGAGCTGTCCTGTGCATTGCAAGATGTTTAGCAATTTCCTAGCCTCTGCCCACCAGATGCCAGAGCACCCACTCTCTCTGTCGTTACCCACAGCAGTGACAACAAAAACACCTCCAGACGCTGTCCAGGGTCTTGTAGAAGGGAAGACCAACCTGGTTAAGAACTGCTTTAGATTATGGGTGTCAAAAGAATGCACATCAGGTGAAAATCCTAATTGCAAAACACGTTCAGTAATTTCACTAAAATAATACAAAAATGTACTTTCCTGAATAAGTGTAGGATGATTTATGTAAACTTTATTACTGGCCTAAAAACATCACTGGCAGAATGCCCAGACTCATGCAGTCAGTCATCTTTGAGATTTCACCAGCCTTCAGTCATGCCAAAGCCAAGGGTTTGCAGGTATCCTTGACTTTGCCTTTATGAAGGTGTATAATTAAGGTAGGCGATGGACCTTACCCTATGTAATGATTAGTTACCTTGATTTAATCTTTTAAACAGAGAGCTCACAGGATGTGTCGTACTCCACTGGGCAATGTGAGAAGCTGGCCAACCCCTGGTTCAGCTGCGAGCCCTGGGCTCTGCTCTCTCACCTTCTGTTTTATTAGAAACTCTGAAACAATGTTATCCCTGCTTAGTTGAGGCGTATTCTAACATCATGGGAAGTTCTCCGATGCTTCAGGATGGAGTACATCAGGGATCCATCCGTGTCCGTCCTGCCAGCCTCAGTCTCTCCCAGCAGCCCCTTCAGCTGCCTGTGCTCAGGGAGGGGCTGGCGCCCTTATGTGCTCCTGCTTCCCAGGTGCTCCTGCCCCTTCAGAGGATGTGGCCTGATGTTGTTTCTCCTTGCTTTGTTTTGCTAATGTACTGCTGGTAGCTTTGGCAGTTCATGGTTTCCTCTTCCCCTTTTCTCCCAACTGGAAGAAGCAAGAGCGTGCCTTTCAGTGGGGTTCACATCTTGGAGGGGATGTCAGGCTTTTCGGGAGGGTCTTCTGTTCTAGGTACTGGGATCTGGGATGGTTTTTACACATTTGATGATGATGGTGACATCCACAACTTCTAAGCTCTAGAAGAAGAAAGACTTTGAAATTTGGTCTCACCGTCTGTCCTTACCCACAAGTTCTTGCTTTTAATTGCTAAACTGTTAAAGGTATCACTTCAAGTTGATTTTTAGTCAGTGGTATTCTAAAAACTATTTAAAAATATTAAGTCTAGCTTCTCCCATCAGTTTTTATTGTGTCTCTGGTCTAATAATAGGTGAATAATTAAGTACATTGCAATACATCGCTATGGGATACTGGGTTTCTAACAAAACTAATCTTATAGGAGAACATTTATTGACAAGGGAATTATCATGGTAAATTTGTAAAGAAAAAGCAAGCTACAAAATGGTATAATAATGTGGCAACATTTCTGGAATGCTCTCTGTTTGCATAAGCAATCATGTGCCACTTAGTGACATTTGGTTGACAGATTGTATATATAACGGTGTTCCTGGAAAATTATAATGAAGCTGAGAGATTTCTATTGCCTAGTGCTTTGTGTTACTCTTGCCTACAGTATTCAGCACAGTAACAGGCTCTGCAGGTTTGCAGCCTAAGAGCAATGGGTCATACCACATGGCCTAGGTACGTAGCATGCTATGCCATCTAGGTTTGTATAAGCCTAGGCTATGGTATTTTCAAAAGGGGAAACTCACCGAACAACCCATCTCTCAGAATGTATTTCTATAGAGTAGTGAGGTATGCCTGCATATGAAAGTATGTTAGCCCAAGTCTTCTTGGAGCAATGAGAGTATGAGAGATTTTTGTTTTTGTTTTTTTAGTCTGAGCTATTTTATTTCTCAAGTTTAATGCATTAAACATAAGTTAGTCTAAAAATTGGTAAAGCAATACATGTCAAATGACATGGCTTTATATGTGAGTTTCAAAGTTCCACACTAACAACCTTGGCAGGTGGCCCCTGCTGGGACTTTCTCCCTGCTCCTGACCTAATAGCTCCTGCTGGGACTTTCTCCCTGCTCCTGACCTAATAGCCCCTGCTATTCTCCCTGCTTCTGATCTAATAGTGGGGAGGAAAAACTCACAATCAGAACTTTCCCTACCCTTATGCTTTGCTATTTTTTGTATTTCCCAGTGATGTGGAACCCTCTCCTCTCTGAGTTTGCCGGTGCAATGACACGTCTCATGTTCACTGACCAAGAGCCAGTGGAAACACAGAAGCACCATTTCCAGGTGGAGCTTTCTCTTCCCTGACGGAATAATTCAGACACACCGTGGATTTCCAGGGCTACTTGAATTACCCAGATTGGTGTTTATTTGCTTAGGGTTTATATCCCCGGTCTCCACATGTCCTTCCCAGTGGGGAACTGTTCAGATAATCACGCAACTGTCAAGACTTCTCCGCAAAGGTCATAAGCTTTGGTCCCACCATCTGTGGGGAAACATGTGTTTCTTGTACTCTGAAAGGATTGTTCTTGGCTTTAAATTCCAGTACTTAGCACTTGTCAAATTGAGATAAAGCACATTGGCAGCTTTGGGACTTCTGTTAGCCAACCGCTAAGAATGGACTTTGGGAGACGACACTGCTATGTCCATTTTAGAGTTGCATTTGGTATTTCCTCTAAAAAGCCTGCACCACTCACCTGGGGGCTCTGAAGCATCTGAGTGCTTCAGCTCAGTTTTTCAGCCCTGAAGTGAGACAGGAAAGAAAGCTTGCTCAAAGGATAAAGGAAAGTCTGAGACCAAGCCCAGATTCCGAACCATAGGCTGAGATGCTTGTTACTTGGCTGAGCAGTCCTGCCCTCATGCCTGGGTGCCCCCAACAACTTCAGATGTGTGCCTCAAAATGAAGGCAGCATGCCAATGATTGGCAGTGTATCCAAATCACCCTTCAGTTCCACATTTGGACTTAGAGCTTAGGAGATGCGGCTTTAAAATATATATTTGAGAAAATATAATGTACATGCAATAACATGCCTCATTTCTGGTGTTTGGTTTGATGAGTTTTGCCATTTGTATAAACCTGTGTATAATCACCACTCTGTACAAGACACTGAACATCACGTCAACCAAGACAGTTCCCTGCGCCTCTGCCCAGTCAAGCATCCCCTGCCCCAACTTAAGGCAGCCATGGTCTGACTTGTAGTACCAAAAGATTATTTTTTTCACTTCTACAACTTCCTGTGAATGGACTTATACAGTATGTTCTGGGCTTCTTCCACTCAGTGTGTCTGTAATATTTATGTATGTTGTATGCATCAGTAGTTATTTTTTAGGACTGAGCAGGAGTCAATGAATATATCCACTTGAGAGATGTTTGGGTGGCTTGTCCTTTGGGTTGGTTATAACATGTGTGCCGTGAGAACTCTGATGCAAGAGTCCTTGTAGATACATGTTTACATGTTTTTGCTTCTTTTGGGCAAATGTCTAACAGTGAAATTGCTGGGCTGATGTGGACTCAACAGTAGAAGAAACTGAATGAGTTGCTTTTGAAAATTAACATTTCTAATAGACTCATAGACTCTCAGATCTGAATGGAAATTTTGGCTCCTTGTTCATTTGGTTCAACCTTATCATTTAAGTTAAGGGCAAACGACATGCCACAGAGCCACCACACACCTCCCTTCCGTGACTGTACATCCAATAAATGGCTGAGGAAGAGCTGGACCCAGCCTTTCTGACTTTATACTTCCTTAACAAGGAGTATTAGAAAATCCTATTTATTCTTGCTTGTAAGGTAGGAGTTATTTCTAAATGCAGATATTCATTTTCTTGCTCTGATCCACACAGTGAAGCAAATTGAATCCATGGTGACCTTACTGAATCCACACAGAACCTTATTTTACATTGATTCATACGGTGTTATAGTATCATAGCTACAGACATCATGAAGATTAGGGTCAGTCTACACTCTTGAGAACATGTCCTAGAATTTACATTTTCTCCGAATACATAGTATTGATTCAGCTTTACCTTTTGCTAAGAAGATTAATGTTGGTAACTCCTGATGTAGTAATAATTCCATTTCTAAGAACATAAATATAGATGTGTGGGAGATGTGTGTGGAAAGATGTCTGCATTGCTTGTAACAGAAAAAGAAAGGGCAAATTCAGTTATTATAGACCCATACAATGGGAGGTATCATGCAGTTATAAAAACATCTACAAAATGGTAAATTACAAAGCATTGCAAAATTTCATGGAAACACTTTTCTCTATAGTATGTTTAGAACACATCTGAAAAAGAGTAAGCAAAATAAGAATAATATAAGCAAAACGGTGTGTTAAAACAGCTTTGCCAATGAAATAGAGGACAATCTTTATTCTCTAACTTCTCTGTTCTTTCTAATCCACTTGGCACGTGCTTACTGGGCATCCTTTCTGAAGCCAGCACCTGTCAGTGCAGGGAATGCAACAGTGACTAAAGCACACAGGGATTTGACTCGTGGAGTTTACATTCTAGTTGAGGGACTGGGGAGGTAGCTAATAGCCAGTCAGTAAGTAACACACATTGTATAATTAGATGAGGACAAGTGCTATGAAGAAAAAGTAAGCAAAGCAGAGGGATTTGGAGGACTAGGGCGGGGGTGGGCTTGGAGGTATCATTGTGACTAAAACCATCAGAAAAAGCTTCACTGAGAAGGTGACATTGCAACGAGAATATGAAGAGAGAGGGGCATGACCTCTATGGAGATCTGGGGGAAGAATGTCCTTAACAGGGGTACAGCATGCACCGGAACTCAGGTGTCTGGATATCTGAGGAGCCCCAAGGGACCTGCATGGCTGAAGCATGTGAGTGGGTGCCATGAGAAAAAGGCAAGTTTGGGGCAGGACGTCCATATTGCAGGCCCACTGTGACATCCATTCTGAGGAAGACTAATGCTTCTGGAGAACGTGGGCATAGGAGTCACATGGGGCAACCTTGACTCTAGGATACCTCTGGCTTCTGTGTGGAACAGGGGTGTGGGTGGACGAGCAGCGAGGTGCCAAGGGGACCAGGCAGGATACTGCAGACACAACCCAGGCAGAACATGATGGAGGCTCAGGTAGAGGCAGCAGTGACCCGGTTCTGGTAGGTTTTGAAGACAAAGTCAATACATTGTGCTGTTGGGTTGGACATGGGGTGTGAGAAGGAAAAGAGTCAGGGATAACTGGGATTTTTGAAGGGAACGACAGGAAGAGTGGGAAGGTGGCAATTAAGGCAGAGAAGATAGAGAGTGAGGGAGAGATGGAGAGTTTCCTTTGCTCGTATTAAGTTTAGATGCCCAGGAGACATCCACGTGGGGTTCTTGCTGGCCAGGGTCGCAAGCCTTGGGTTCAAGGGAGAGGTGCAGGCTGGAAAGAGGACTGCGGGAGTTATTAATGTATCGATGTTTTTTAAAGTGCTGAGACTGAATGGCATCACCTGGAGAGTGAGAATAGTTAGAAAAGAGAAGCTGATTATGGAGGGAAAAGAGAAAACCAATAGAAGGACTGAGAAGGGGAAGGAAGAGGCTGGAAGCCAAGGGTCAGAAGTGCTGAGAAGCAGGACATGACTCACTGCACCAGTTCACGCTGACAGACCAAGGAGGTGATGGGAGGTGATGACAGGGCCCTGGCTGTGGATTTAGCAGGACGTCATTAGCAAAAGTCTGATCTGTCTCCAGTGTCTAAAATAGTGCCCGGACCTCCAGAAGCATGACATGATTAATTCAGTGGCAGGGACATCTCAAGTTGACTCAGATATCCTTTGTTTGAACATGCTCAAGTGAAAATGGGCATACTATGAGTAAGAGATTTTTTTAAAGGAGAGCAAGGAAATGAGGTGGCACTTACAGGGGGAATATAGGGTTAAAACAGGGCTTCCTCAAGATGAGAGAAATTGCCAGAGGTTTGCATAATGGTGGGAGTGATCCAGCAGAAAGGAAAAAGTAAAAATATTCTACCAATAACCATAGCAATGACCAAACATATTGTTGCCAAGGCCATGATATCTTGATTGACGCAGGAAAAAATAACCTCAACAGGACAAGTCCTGAGTGTGAGCCCATCACTAGCATGGAGAGGAAAGTGCAGTTTCTGGAGCTCCCAGCCTGACCTGCTTCTGAGATGTGGTCAATGGTGGGTGAGTCATTTTGCCTTTACGTCTTCCTTTCTTTACCTGTGCCATGAAGGGTGGTGATCAGACTCCCCCACTCGCTCGCCTCACGATAACTCACTGAGCGGCCCACCACGGGCTGTCAGCTCCTTGCTTTTGTTGTGCAAGCCAAATCTCAAGTAATGTAAGTCACTCATCCTATTCTAGCTGCATGAGCCAAGCTCAGATCACCCGCAGGAAAAGAATTCAAAGCCTTCTGTGCTCAGACAGGAGACAGATCCTTGGAAGCAATAAAGCCTTACCCAACATCTTGAGGAAGTTTTCATAAAAGCCTAGGATCAACATCATATGAAACATAGCCATCAACTTTTGAGCCCTAAAGAGAATTCAGAATGGAGTGAGGTCAAGTGAATGTCTAACTGCTGAGTGAAGGATTGTGTGAGATTTCAAAGGGCTCTGTGTTGGAGTTCTCAGGAATTTCCCCAATAAATTTTCATGGTTGGTGTGTAATCTGGTGGTGAGGGAAAGGGGTGGGGAGGCCAAGGTGCTAATTATTCTTTGTTGAATTGAACCCCATGAAAAGGCGGCACTCCTGTTACGCCTTTTATTTTGTTATTTCGCATTCTATGTTATTAAATAATTTTGCTTTACTAATCTATTTATAGCTACATCATCTTGAACAAGTCACTTATCCTCTGTGAGAATCATTTTACCTCTAAAATGGTCATACTATGAATATTTCAGAGCATCGTCAAGACGATTAAAGTTTTACTCTTTCAATAAACATATTCTAGGTGCTGTTTTTATTCATGCAAACTGCTAATTTTTAGATTTAGTGAACCCGAAGTATTGGCTGAGAACCAGGCACTAAAGGAACCAAAGGAAGCCCTGCATTCAGTTTGAATCTAGAGAGCGACACTGGCCACAGGTGCAGAATTCATCAGCAGAACATGGCTCTCGGGGCATCTTTGTAAAGGTCTCTGTCTTCCGGTGTGGGGCAAGCCGTGTGTTCCTCTGGGGATTAAACTCACAATCACTGATACAGTTTGCGTGTCTCCACCAAACCTTATGTTGAATTGTAATCCCCAATGTTGGAGGTGGAATTTGGTGGGAGGTAACTGGATCACGGGGGCAGATTTTTCATGCTGTTGCCCTTGTGGTGGTGAGTGAGTTCTTGCAAGATCTGTTTGTTTAAAAGTATGTAACACCTCCCCACTGGCTCTCCTGCTCCTGCTCTCACCATGTGATGCATAGGCTTCCCCTTTACCTTCACCATGATTGCAAGTTTCCTAAGGTCTCACCAGAAGCCAAGCTGATGCTGGCACCATGCTTCCTGTACAGCCTGTAGAACTGTAAGCCAATTAAATCTCTTTTCTTTATAAATTATCAGTTTCAGATATTTCTTTACAGCAATGCAAAAACAGCCTAACACAATCACCCAGGAAGACCTCCTCTCCCTGACGGCAGCTGGTGAGGGGACTCACTTCCTGGAGTAGTCCAGTTACCCCCCAACAGCTGTCATTTGGGGAGAGAAACACATTCTCTCAGGACTCCCGTAACCCCGTGTGTCGATCCAGTGCTCTAGCACTTTTGGCTGGACTTTGGGTAAATACAAAAAAGTGAGCAGCTTTTCTGATGGCATAACTGATATTTCTTTACCCTAGGGATTTGTTTTGGTGCAGAGCTATAGCGCAGAAGTCTAAGACTCAAAAATCAGTAAAAAAAAAAATAGTTAACACATATTTTAAAGGTGCTTTACAATGACTTAGCAAATATGTATTTTAAATATGCAAATTCTTCCTAACTTCCATTATTTGTAAGTCAAAAGTGTTCAAGGAATTGGTCCACTTCAAGTCCAGCCAACTCCAGTTCAATCTACTCTGACACCAAATTTCTAGAGAAACTGGGCATTTCTAACAAAAAAGCCTTTTTAATAGCTAAAATAGTAGTTGATAATTTCTATATCCCTGCTTTGTGAATGGGGGCTAACAGGCAGAACAAATTTCTGCCGCTTTCTCTGAGCTCTCTTCTTTTACATATTTTTTCAGTATTCTGGAATTTCCTAAATGGCTTTAAGGATAATCTGATCCTTTTCTAGGTGGGAAAGAAGAACAGGGGCTCACTCCATGTAATCTCTTTCCTGATTCTTAGAGAGGGCACTGGGGATATCTGCATTCCTTCGAAGTTCCCCACCCTTTCCAAGAGTGCATGCTCTTTTGCCTCTTGATACCTGGCCAGGTGACTTGGCTTAAAAATTAGGTTATCTCATTCATCAGCTTGCAAATATTTGCAACTCAGCAAACATGTGCTGAGCATATCCTATGAGCTGGGAACCATGCTAGAAAGAAGAATAAAATGGAGCCTCTGCCTTTATACAACATGGCACACTGTCGTGGCAACCTGCAATTATGACACAATGTGTCACGTTAAGGGTGAGTTTGGGGACGGAGGAAAATTGGAGGATGCCCCAAACCATCCTGGAGAATTAAAGGAGGCATCCTGGAGAGAGTGATGTTGAACTTGAGACCTAAGGGACAGGTGGGAGTCAGCAAGGGAATAAGGGTAGGGAAGAGGGGTGGGAAGAAAGTGCTTATCAGGAGGGGACACTATGTGCAAAGCAGGAAGCTGGGGAGGTTGTAAGGACAGACCTTAAGAGCCCAAGAGTCAGATTAGGAAAACCCGACTTTATCCGAAAATTATAATAGAAAGTCACAAAGAAGAATAAAGCAGGGTGCGGTCACCTTAATTCACACAAAAGTTAGCAGTAGCTTCACCAAGGGATGGTGGGGGCAGAAATGATGATGAAGAAAAGTGACCAATTCAAGAAATTGAAAATAGAATTGCCAGAGTTTGGGGATGAATTGATTGGATTGAGGTCTTGGGTACTGGAGAGAATTCATACAGAGGCGAGCAGTTTTAAGGCCCAAGATATTGAGTTGTGATGACCATTTTGAGTTAAAGGTACCTATGGTCATAAACACCACCTCAGTGGGTGAGAAAAGGGATTGTGCTGTCTTTTTTGCTCTCACAAGTTAGCACTCATAGCTGTTAACTAAATGAATGAGCAAGTAAATGAGCAAATGAATGGATGCACCCAGGTGCATGCAGTCCACTGACAGTTTTATGTGTTGGACATAGAGACAGAGCAAGGCTGGCATGCCAACGGGAGACCCAGCAATGTGTCAGAGAGAAACCACGGGAGTGAGCATCACCAGAAGGGGATTGCATGTGAGGAAAAGACACTGAGGTCAGGAACTTAGGCACTGAAGAAGCAGACAGAGAAAGGTAGCTCGTGAAGGAGGAGAGAGATGGGAGGAGAGCAAGGAGTCAGATAGCCCAAAATGCTACAGAGACACCAGTGAAGGCAGAACTGAGACGGGGCCATGAGGTTTGGTAACAAGGAGGTCGTTGATGATCTCTGTGCAAATAGCTACGGCAAGCCAACAGAGTCTTGTTCTTCCAATCTGTCCCTTGATCCATGAGCATGGACGGCAAGTAGCAATCTGTGGGTAGAAACCAAGTAAAAGAAGTGGCCAGCGAAGCTGTGAGTGCACTACCCTTTAGAGGAGGGCAAGGCAGAGCCTGTGAGAGGAAAATGTCTTTGTCTCTTGTCTCTGTCTGTCTGGCTCAAGGTAATGTAATTGCCTCTAACTTCCCAGGGAAGCAAGTGGCTCCCACGTTCCTAAGCAAAGGCCAAGCCATAGAACAAGGGCAGAGGCCGCCACTGGGAATGTTTGTGTTGTTAATTTTTTGGTAGTTGAGTCATATCAGCAAAATTGTTTCCAAGTTGTTCAAACATGGGTAGAGAAGCTAGTGTTTTGCTAAAGGTTGGCATTTTTCCCTGATGACATCACATGCCTTATGTCACCAGTTAAAGGTTCATCAATAAAGCAAGTCAACTCTATGCAACTCAGAAAATATGCTTCTCCTCAAAATATAATAATAAAATACGTAGAAACAAAATGGTCCTAACAGGGAGACTCCTTGGTGAACTTAACTATCTAGTTGCTGTATACCAAGGGCATGTCTTAAAAACAAAACAGGAAAGAAAACAAAAACAAAAACAACCCTTTTCTTAATCAGTATTTACTATTTAGCTTAAGTAAGTTTTAAGAAAATACTGAAAGAGATTAGCTCTAGGGAGGAAAATGCAAATGCAGGAGGAAAATATTCCGGGGTTAAGAATGATACCATATGTCCTAATCAGCACCATTTCCAAAAAACATTCTCCTGTGATTTCCCATATTTCTTTGTTTCTGGCCTGCATAAGAGAATGTCTTCTTAAGAGCAAATATGTAAAATGAAACATGAATGACTATTGGCTGACCAGGAAATTTTCTCCCAACAAGTGCATGCACTGGGACTGGAGATTTCTTCAACTAAACCTGAGTGCTACACCAGGAGATCATGAAGCCAATTAAACATTTGCTGCATGCTAACTATGCCAAATCTCATTTTTCCAGAGATACAAGCAAGAAATCAAATGAGAAAAATGAGCAAATGTTGAAATGGAAGCATGTGCTCTATGTGCAAAGCAGAAAACCTGAACAGGACCGGGAGGGTGGAGCAGCACGGGGCCTGCAAGGCTGAGAACAAGGTGGCAGCACAGGGAGCCACCCAAACACCCTTTTCTGCCTGATGTGACATCAGCCTGATTCACACCAGTCCCTGGTGACTAGTGGCCACTAGTAAGCACAGACATCTTTCCTGGAATTTATTTCCCCAAATTAAAATTTTTTAAACGCTTTATTTTTTGGTGTCCATGATGTCATGATGTCTTCATTTGCTCTGATCTTCCTGGCCACTCCTCCTCTTCCCTGCTGTCCTCTACCTTTCTTTGTCTTTCGGATGTGGAATACAAAATGCCACCTTCTCCTTTGTTCTAAATGTGCTCTCTGGCTGACCTCTCCCACTCCATTGGTTTTTAGGTGTCATATAAATGTTGACAAATTGTCAATTCATATCTCTGAGATTACCTCTTCCTAGACTTCAGATACCTTATATGCCAAACTGTGGTTGCTATTCTTGAGATAACTTTGATGTCAGTAAATCCTACTCACTTCGTCTTCCAAATTGATGTGAAGCTGGCCGCTGGATCTGCACCATGGACCCAAGACATCATCATCTCTCGCTTGGGTGACCGAGTGAATTCTGCTTCTGCTTCTTGCTCCTCTACAACCTAATCACACGTCGACATTCAGAGTAAAGTTTTGAAAATAGTAATCAGTCTGGAATCCACTAATGGCTTCCCATGGAATATAAAATGGATTCTAACACCTCTCCCCCTGAGATATGGGCCTCTACCTGAACACCCATCTCCTGACCCCCGTCGTTTGTGTTTGGCAACCTTGTACAAGGCCTCAGGGCCTTTGCACAAACAGTGCTTTCTGTTTGCCATGATTTCCCCCAATGTGTGTCCTTCTAGCTCATTTTGTGTCATTCAGAATCAGCTTTGAGGCAACTTACACAGGTAGCAGCAAGCCTCCTGTTTCTGGCCTGTGTAAGAGAATGCAGACCAGATTCTCTCTGCAACCTCTGCTTTTCCCTTGCTCAGCTGTGTGCTGACTTGCTAGTACGTGTCTACACAGACATGTACTGTCCATGAAGAGGTGTCTCCTCTGTCTGTCAGAATATGGGACAGCCCTTAGTGCACAGAAGGCAACTCCATCAATATTTACTGAGCAATAGACTGGCTTGATGAACAGCTAGTGCAACTCTTGTGGATCCTGCTTCCTGGAGCTTACCCGAATAAGAGCTACAGATCTGGCCATAATTCAAGGTGACTGGCAAAATTCCAAGAAGCTAAAATAAAGATCGAATTACAGTTGAAGGTGCTTTCCCTAATTTAATGAATGAGTCTCAGATTTGTTTTTCTGGAAGTTTTACAGCAGAGGTCATTCCAAATTTCAAATTAACCTTATCTTTTATTTCTCCTCCCATTCCACGTCTCACCTCATGCATACAAGAGTCAGGAGAAACCCAGCAATTCTGAAGCTGACTCTCTCTCTTCATTACTCATAGAAGTGATGAATCCAAATGATTTTGATAAAGAAGTGACAGAGCGTAGTGAAGTAAATTATATCCCCCAAACACCATTATTATCTGTTTGACTGAATTCAACCTTTAATATTTTAAAATTGAAATTCATTAAACTGTGGTGATAGAGAGCAGGTCAGTGCGTGCCTGAGGCAGAAGTGGGTGAATATTGACAGCCAAGAAGCAAAAGCACTTTGTGAGGTTGTGGAAATGCCTTTATTGGGGCAGTGGTGTATGCATATGTCAAAACTCATCAAACTGCACTTACATTTGTTTTATGCAAAGTATACCTCTATGAAGGTGATTTACAAATCCATAAGAATTATTCTATACCAAGCGTTCTGCTGAATGTCTTACACTGGGTATTCTAATATTCCTGCAGTGGTGTGCTATAAACTATGAATTTGAGCAGAGTTGCTCTGCTACAGCCGTGATCTTAATCCTATGCAAACCCCATCCCTGAGAAGTCATTTTTTCTGTTTGAGTGGAAAAAAAGCATTTCTTTATTTCAATGCAGATGTATAGTGGTCATCTGAAATATAAATATATATTTATACTACCCTTTAGAGGAGAACATGGCTGACATGCTTACACTATATATATTTTTACGTTTTATATACATATATATATACTATTTTTTTTTAATGGAGCCTTGCTCTGTCACCCAGACTGGAGTGCAGTGCAGTAATTTCAGCTTACTGCAACCTCCACCTCCCGAGTTCAAGTGATTCTCCTGCCTCAGCCTCCTGAGTAGCTGGGACTACAGGTGAGAGCCACCACACCCAGCTAATTTTTTTGTATTTTTAGTAGAGACGGGCTTTCACTATGTTAGCCAGGATGGTATCTATCTCCTGACCTCATGATCCGCCCACCTCAGCCTCCCAAAGTGCTTGGATCACAGGCGTGAGCCACCATGCCCGACCAATTGAAATATTTTTACTGAACAAATTATCTCTCTTACTGTGGTTCCCTCAAAAGCAGATTCAGACAAGGATTGGGGTACAGTTGTTAATTTGGGAAGTGGTCCCAGCAAGCCGCTCTGCTGGGGAGTGGGAACTGAGTAAGGGCAGGGGAGAAAGCCAGGCCAGGTGTGTTAATAATCAGTTGACCATGCTCAGCATGTAGGGTTCGATTTAGCCAGGTCCTGTGGGAGATGGCATAGAAGATGCCTCAGTGCTGTCCCAACTGCGGGAGGAGAGCGTGGCGGTGTTTATCCAGACTCTATGTCATTGGACGGAGTCTGCTCCTGGGGCGTTAATTGCACTGAACTCTCCTCCTGTTCAGCTCATACCCTATGCCGACTTTACACCAGAAAAACCCATCCAGCAGATTCACAGATGCTTGCACTGAGAAGCTGTTGGGTCGGGGTGCCGGAAAACAGCGAGTGATAAGACGGTATGAAGGACCATGACAGAGGCTGCTAAATACCATTGCTTGTACATGAAAAGTCCATCCAAGCTTTCTTGTTTCATTCTTTGTGGTTTCTGAGGTTTTTGTTTTGTTTTGTTTTTCTTCCTTTACTGTACCTTTAGATTGATTTTTCTGTAGCTCTTCTGTTGGCTCTAAATTCAAAAGCAAGCTTAATCATCGTCAAAAGTGATGACTTAGACTATTGACATTTATAAAATCCTCATGTATACATGAGAATGCCGTTTCAATTTACTGAGCCCTTATTATGTACCAGAGACCAGAATAATGTTCTTTTTTGGCTTGATTGTCAAAACAACTCAAGATTGAGGATGATAATGTTTACCCCACTTTACCGTTGGGGAAACTAGCGCTTGGAAGGCTAAGTAATTGCCCAGGTTCTGGAGTTGGCAAACAGGGCTGAGCCCCAAGTCCAGGCTCTTTCACTAGCCTCCATAGATGCTCTAAATCTTCAACCAGAACAGTACTTATTCCCTAGTGGGCATCTCCATCTCAGAATCAGAGCATCTGAGATGCCAACAAAGAATCGAAAAGGATTATTGGTGGCCATTGAATGAACAAAGAGATATGGAGTGTGTAGAGACACAAAGCATGTGAACAACTTATATAAACCATGTGAAGATGTTCACCAAATATCTACAAAGGGAAATTCCTCCCCCTCTCCTAATAACATAGAAAAGGAAATAGCCCTCAGAATGACCCATTACAATTGGGTTACTTTTAGCATAAGTATTTTAGCAAAGTATGTATTTAAATATTGTTGTGTCCGGGGTCTGAGCTGGCACAGGGCCTGAGGATATGGGTGTGGCACTGACTGCGAACCCTGCAGGCAGCTGAGCATCCGGCCAGTGGGCACTCACATCATTTACTCTCTGACCATCCTCCTGCATCCAACACCGGGGACCAACCCACCTACTGTCACACTTTCTACTCATTGGCCTCCGTGGTATCATACTGCCTGTAGCTTTTCTAAAGACCCACTCTAGGACAGCATATCACCACTACGAATCAGGAGTGCTGTGACCTGATTTCACGAACAGATGTTTAAGCTCCTGAGGTCAGAGAGGTGGGTTGAAACGTTCACACCATCCACACTGAGCCTAGAGCACCACACCTAGAACCACAAGTAACCTGCAGTTTTTAAGAAAGTTATATGACATTAACATTTTCCATTTTGGGGTTACGGCATCAGAGCTGAAGAGCAGCTGCAGGAGCCGGCGCGCCGAGCCTGCCATGTGCGTTAGTGAACTGGCTGCAGGTCACCGGGCTGAGTGACAATCCCACTCAAGCCTCAATCAGATCCTAGGTGGGTGGTGCAGAAGTGACCCAGGGAAGGGAGGCAGCCCTGGAGTGGTATTGTTAAACTATCAGTGGGTGGCTTTGGGCTACCCCTCACCGTTTATTGCCTTTCTCTTTGCATAGATTACAGGGGAAATCAAGTCCAAAACTGGTGACTTGCTTCTAGCAAAGTATTGACTTGATTCCATCTGTTTTTGTTTTATTTTTTACATCAACCTCATTTCCAACGTTGCTGCCTTTCTCTTCCATCCTTCTAACTCTGTCTAGTTGTGTATTTATTTTTATCTTGTCATGTGTTTATCCTATACATTCTGCAAATCATTTTTAGGAAAGAGGCAATGGGGTCGAAAGAGTGGCCTGCCCGTGACAGTGAGGACGCTCGGGCTAGGGAGAGGAAGAACTAGTGCCGGGTCCCAGAGCTGATGAGGAGCAGTGTCAGGATCAGGTTCCGGGGTCGCTGTCCCACATGTCACAGGACTGCCTCTTGGTGTGGTGTGCAAGCATTCGTTTTTCTGCCGATTTAGAAATTCAGTCTTATCTGGGCAGGGATTTGTACATGAGAACATGTCCAAGAAATGGTATGGTTTTGCATACAACTAAGTGTTAGAATAATTAGTGTGGCCTACGATTTTACGGTCAGCTCTCTTTTGAGAACCTAATGATTTCCAGCTGTTGTCCCTGAATACCCAGCCTCTGGGAAACCACAGATGGATGGAACCTGGGCTTTGAGTTCTCAGCACTTGGCACATGAGTTTCCAAGGAGAGATGCCCAAAATAACCGCCCTTCCACAAGACAGAGGCACTTGGGGACATTTCAACACAGAGAGAGCTGCCTGCAGCTCATAATCAGATTTTTTAAAAAACTGTCTAATAGGGAGTTATTCAATCTCAGTTCTTTTTATTCCCTCAAAGCCAATTTCAGTAACACTGACAATTCCACCTCTACCACTTAAAGAGTATGTTCTGCAATTCTTTCTCTACCCTAGGAAGTTACCTTCTTGTTCACATCACATATAGCCTCCTTTCCAAGGGTTCTGACATTTCAACAGGCTTTAAGTGTTTCTTAATGTCCATCAATATTTTTTTTCTAAATCTCTGTCTCTCTCTTTTTTTATTGGTGTGGCCTGTTGTCAAAGGACTTACTGATTTTCATATTGATAAATTAGACTTGAAAGTGATATTGCCTCTTTGGTTTGGAGTTTCTTTGACTGTAAAACTGGAAGGAATCAGGGGTCAGGTTGAAACAGAGAAAGGCCTTAGGGCTTTTTCTTGGGGGTGCGGGGAGGCGGTCAGCCCTTGGTTTCTGCCAAGGAAAGAAAGGGATCTAACTGCAATTTCTATAAATCATGTTGACAGCTGTGAGGCACATGGAATGACTGGCAGGCTCAGATGGAAGTGAAGAAGTCTGTAGGATGTCAGTGCACCAGGAAAGGATAGTGGCGGGAGGTGGCGGTAGCAGGCGGGGAGAAAGACGCATTCAGATTCAGGCACGCCACAGCATGCAGCCTCTCAGGACTGACGAACACAAAGACGAATTACCTCCTAATCAAATCACAGAACACAACCAGCCTGTGGCATGCTGGTTGAAATGGCACCCAGTCTCATTTCATGGAGCTGGGCACAGACGGGGCAGGAAAGAAAGAGAGGAAAGAGAGAGGGAGGGAATGGGGAGAGGAAGCAGGAAGAGAAGAAGGGGAGAGAGAAGGAGGAAGGACAAAAGAGAGGAAAGGAGAGGACGGAAGAAAAAAAGAGAGAAGGAGAAGAGGATGGGCAGGGGGAGAAAGGAGGAAGGGAGGCGGGGAGAGAACATCACAGGACCCAAGATTCTGGAGACCAGCAAGTCCAACACACTGGTTGGAGGCAGAGAGCTCTGGCGGCTTGCTCACTCCGTGGCTCAGAGATGCACTCACAATTCAGGACTAGATCAGATCTAAATTTCACTACAGCCCCATAGGTTGTGCTCCCCAGTGGCTTGTTTGGTCCCGAAATGAGAATTAGCTGTGCCTCCCAGGACCACGCACTGGCTAGAGGAGGAGAAGAGGACCTGCCAGGGCGGGTGTTGGAAAGCTGAGGGAAAGGAGCTAGAGGTGAGAGCACACTCACGAAGTGCTCTGAGAGGAATCCTTGTCTGGGAGGACTCCAAGAAAAATCAAGCTAAGAATAAAAGCCATGCTTCCTCCTGTACTTGCTCTGCACAGAGCAGGAACCCACATCAGTGGACCCTGCCATCTGCAAACCACCAGCGGCCAGAGATTCACACACATTCATTTTCTGCCCATTTCTAAGATCAGAGAAGTGAGGTCCTGAGAGGTTCAGCAACTGTCTCCCAGGCCTGTGCGTGAGTGTGAAGGCCAGATCTTTAAGGGAGGTGAGAGCCACGTGTGGAAGGGCCCCAGGCCAGGGAAACCTGCAAGCAGAAGCGGACAGAGTGCCCTGCTGTTGGGCAACCTTCTTCAATGCTGTCTGGGATTTCAGAGGGCAAGTTTGACTGGCAGTATTTGAGCTGTGCTAAAGAGAGGGTTCCAATGGCCTGTGAAACATGAAGGTGTCACATTTCAAACCCTACTGCTTGGCTGGGCAATCGCAGGTGAAAATTTAATACAAACTTAGTATAATCACCACACACTCATGAAGAAAAGAGCACCCAATGTCATCAGGGAGCGGCAGCTTAAGGCATCCACAAACCTCCTTTCAGTGATATAAGCCAACCCCATGGAGCAGGACTTTCTTAAGTGTTGGAGCCTCAAAGGAGAGAAGGATCACATGGCTCCTTCAATGTGAAGCAGGACACGGCCACTGGAAGCTCCCCATAAACACAGAGGTCCACCAGGGTTGGCGGGCACTGTGCCTTCCGATCTAACCTGACTCCCCAGTAAGAATTTTAGATGCTTCACCCTCGCCTTGGATGTATGACCTCAACACAGTCAGGAATGGTCCCTCACCCACCATTAGACAAAAGTCACTAAGTGTGATCCTCTTGGATATTTGAGCAAATCTGCTTGGTTCAAAAACTTTGCAGCTTCTTCTCAACATCTTGTGCCATGTGGTAGTCCAGGTGGCTCTAGGACCAATCACATGACCATGAAGCCTGCCTCAGCCAATACTTTCCCTCCCTGAATGACGTCCTAGACACAGAGAGTCTGCCCTCCCCCATGGGGCCTGGGCACAGTGTTTGCCCCTCCCCCCATGAGGCCCAGGCAGAGTCTGCCCTTCTCCCACGCCTGTTGTACCTACCTCATAGAGTTATGGTGACCTTTAAATGACCTGGATATGTAAACCCAGAACAGTGCCTGTCACTTAGGGGAGCGATGTCAGTTTTAGAGTTTTTGTATTACTATTGTAATCACTTAGGAATAGTGGCCCTGGGTTTGAACAATAGAATCTGAAGTCTTGGACAGCTTAGATCAGGTATGTCATTGAGCTTATTTCCTGGGATACGTTTACTTTCTTTTCATCTACAAGTGCTTTGTTGCTGTGTTAGCTTGATCACATGGAGGCCACAAGAGATTATTTTAGGCCCTAACATCTGAATTCAGAATCTTTTAAAGCTTCCGGTTTCTCCAGAATGTAAAAGTTTCTTGAAAGTATGGGGGAAGATTTCAGAAATAGGAAAAAATTCTAAAGCTACATACAGCTGCAACCACTCTACTAGAAATGGCTAAAAAATGGACTGAGTCCTTTTTAAGAACTCAAGGACAGGCTCATCAAAACATCCTGGATGCCCATGTGGTACTTGCAGCCCAATGTCACACAAAATAGAGACTAGCAGTGAAGAGAAATGTTCAGGCTTGTCTGCAGAAGTTAACAGGGCAGAGGTGGGGAAACTCAGAGTATTCTTCCCAAAGTTGGCCACGTGACTCCATGTGGAGATGACACCTACATGTAGCCTCACTAAGCCCTGTCGAATGGGATAAAGTCACATGATTACCAAGAACAGGGCTGGGTGACATAAGGTTTGACTGTTTTGTGTGATATTGAGCAAGTCAGCGAAGCAATCAGTCAGAACTCTGATTTGAGTGGCCAGCTCAGTTGTGTTTTCTGCCTGGAGAGAGATGTGGGCATTCTCATCCTTTGCACTGGAGTTTTGTGAAGGACGGGGCTGTGTCCATTGCAGGTGAGGGGCGGTCATCACTGACGTGAAGCAGAAAACATGGTCAGGCAGCTGGAAAGAGCCAGGGCAGATGCAGGAGGTTAACAAGAGGCGTGGTGGACAGGTCAAGATGGAGATGGACAACTGGGTCTGAGCAACCCAGAGGAAGGGCTCACACCAGGCAGGGCAAGCCAGGAGCTGCTGAGGCAGCACAGAAAGAGCTGGGCAAAGGCAGAGTCAGCTGCGAGAACTGCTATGGCTTGGCAAACAACTGCAGTAAGTTGAAGCCACAGACAAGGGAGAATCTGAGGTCAAGGGCTGAGACAGCACCATGGATAGCTCTCCTGGGTACTGCTGCTGGAAGCAATGTGTTAAGAAGGATGCTGAGGATGAGACTGAGCCAAGAAGGCAAGATTGCTATGAGTGACTAAAGATGCCTGCAGTGGACATGCGAGAGGATGTGGTGGAAGGTTTGCAGAATGCTGGCCTGTCCTGATGTAGTCTGAGTCTTGATCCACCAGAAGGCTTTCTGCACATCAGCCAGTTTGCATGGTGAAGATTTGGGTCTCAGAATTCCCCCCTATGCTTATGATTCTTACCATCAACTTGTTTCCTTGGTAACCCAGTCCTGCTCTCTTGACCATGGCTTCCTGGGGTCAGGAGAGTTTTATGAGAGCTGGATTTTTGGCTGGAGACTTCACCCCACTTTTCCTGATGAATAACCTTCAGAGGTGGCTCCAGGTATTGCTTCCTGGACCTGAGTAACCATGACAACCTCTCTAATCCCAGAGCGCAACTGTAGACACCTAGGGTATAATTCTGGGCAACGTAGTGTCTTACACAGTTCTGGGGACCAGAGATCAGAGTAGGCACATGACTCACCAAGTAGAAATGTCATCTTGTAAACACCTTCTATGATCTCTGGGGCCCTGCGTGGGTACCCCTACCATGGGCATGCAGCCTGGGGATGTGTGCTGCATGTTAAATATTTGTCTGAACAACAGCCATGGTGTTTTTGGGTCCAGTACACATCACAGGAAGACTTCCGTGCAGCAGCAATGTGACACAAACACATTCAGAGCCGTCTGTTGCTGGGGAAGGTTTATCTCCTTGGCTCTGACACACTCTCAACCTTTCAGCCTCTAAAAGCACTTATAAGCGGGATGCAAATGATTGTCCACCATTTCTAAAAAGATTCTTTCTCCTCTTCTCCAACAGTTGCCACTATCAATCCTGATGGAAAATTTTCCGACCCCGGCTAGGGCCCTCACTTTCCTTTCCTGTCATTATTTTGTTCTTAACCCGCAGCATCCAAACATAGATAATTTTCTTGGCCATCCCAACTAAACACAGTGATAGGAAAACTGGATTTTTTTGAGGACGCCTTCCTTCAACACTTGTCTATAACAGTATACTCTGGAGAACCTAACCCTATTATTAAGGGCGGAGGACTCACTGCTAGCAACTGGGATGTTGCATAGGTCAGTGCATGCCTTCAGTCTGTCCCGCCCTTGAGTCATGTCTTCGCTATTAACTCTCTGATTAATTGGAAGTGCTCAAGGCTTTCTGCTCATAGCTGGGAAAGTAGCTACTAAATTTTCATGCTTAGATGCTATTGACAGAGGTATAACATCTCCTAGGACTTTGGATTCCAAAAAGGAACTTGATGAAAACTAAATGACTGACAGTAAATATTCCAGTTCAATGGGACTTAGAGGTAATAAGGTTCCCTTGCTCCTGTCCAATTACATATATAGAGGCTACAGTCACACTCTGTGGATTTAGACACTCCAAGCATCCTGTTCACTGGGCATCTCCACTGTCTGAGCCCCTGATCAGGGCTCACTCTTTCATCCAATACTCTTTTTTTTTAATTGTACTTTAGGTTCTGGGGTACAAGTGCAGATCATGCAGGATTGTTGCATAGGTACACACATGGCAATGGGGTTTGCTTCCTCCATCCCCCGTCACCTACCTCTGGCATTTCTCCCCATGTTATCACTCCCTGACCTCCCCACCACCCCACTGTCCCTCCCTTGGCCCCACACAACAGACCCCAGTGTGTGAAGCTTCCCTCCCTGTGTCCATGTGTTCTCATTGTTCAGCACCTGCCTATGAGTGAGAACATGCACTGTTTGATTTTCTGTTCTTGTGTCTGTTTGCTGAGAATGATGGTTTCCAGATTCACCCATGTCCCTACAAAGGACACAAACTCATCATTTTTTATGGCTGCATAGTATTCCATGGTGTATATATGCCACATTTTCCTTGTCCAGTCTATTGTCAATGGGCATTTGGATTGGCTACAGGTCTTTGCTATTGTAAACAGTGAAGCTATGAACATAAGTGTCCATGTGTCTTTATAATAGAACGATATATAATACTTTTGATATATATCCAGTCATGGGATTGGTTGGTTAAATGGAATTTCTATTTCTAGATCCTTGAGGAAGCACTGTCTTCCACAATAGGTGAACTAGTTTACACTCCCACCAACAGTGTAAAAGTGTTCCTATTTCTCCACATCCTCTCCTGCATCTATTGTCTCCAGATTTTTTAATGATCGCCATTCTAACTGGTGTGACGTGATACCTCAAAGTGGTTTTGATTTGCATTTCTTTAATAATCAGTGATGATGAGCATTTTTTCATGTTTGTTGGCCTCATATATGTATTCTTTTGAAAAATGTCTGTTCATATCCTTCTCCTACTTTTGAATGGGTTTGGTTGTTTTTTTCTTGTAAATCTGCTTTAGTTCTTTATTTATTCTGGATATTAGCCCTTTGTCAGATGGGTAGATTGCAAAAATTTTTTCCCATTCTGTTGTTTGCCAGTTCACTCTAATGATCGCTTCTTTTGCTGTACAGAAGCTCTGGAGTTTAATTAGGTCCCATTTGTCTATTTCGGCTTTTGTTGCCAATGCTTTTGGTGTTTCAGTCATGAAGTCCTTGCCTATGCCTATGTCCTGAATGGTTTTGCCTAGGTTTTCTTCTAGGGTTTTTATGGTGTTAGGTCTTATGTTTAAGTCTTTAATCCATCTGGAGTTAATTTTAGTGTAAGGTGTCAGGAAGGGGTCCAGTTTCTGCTTTCTGCACACTGCTAACCAGTTTTCCCACCATTCATTAAACAGTGAATCCTTTCCCCATTGCTTGTTTTTGTCAGATTTGTCAAAGATTAGATGGTTGTAGATGTGTGGTGTTGCCTCCAAGGCCTCTGTACTGTTCCATTGTCTATATGTCCGTTATGGTACAAGTACCATGCTGTTTTGATTACTGTAGCTTTGCAGTATAATTTGAAATCAGGTAATATGATGCCTCTAGCTTTGTTCTTTTTGCTTAGGATTGTTTTGGCTATGCAGGATCTCTTTTGGTTCCATATGAAGTTTAAGATGTTTTTTTCCAGTTCTGTGAAGAAGGTCATTGGTAGCTTGATGGGGATAGTGTTGAATCTGTAGATTATTTTGGGCAGTATGACCATTTTCAAGACATTGATCCTAACCATAACATGGAATGTTTCTCCATTTGTTTATGTCCTCACTTATTTCCTTGAGCAGTGGTTTGTAGTTCTCCTTGAAGAAGTCCTTTACATACTTTGTTAATTGTATTCCTAGGTATTTTATTCTCTTTGTAGCAATTGTGAATGGAAGTTCACTGATGATTTGGCTCTCTGTTAGTCTGTTATTGGTGTATAGAAATGCTTGTGATTTCTGCATATCAATTTTGTATCCTGAGACTTTGCTGAAGTTGCTTATCAGTTTAAGGGAATTTTGGGCTGAGATGATGGGGTCTTCTAAATATACAATCATGTCATCTGCAAATAGAGACAATTTGACTTCCTCTTTTCCTGATTAAATACGCTTTCTTTTTTTTTTTTTTTCTTGCCTAATTGCTCTTGCTAGAACTTCCAATGCTATATTGGATAGGAGTGGTGAGAGACGGCATCCTTGTCTAGTGCCAGATTTCAAAGGGAATGCTTCCAGTTTTTGCCCATTCAGTATGATATTGGCTATACGTTTGTCATAAATATATTTTATTATTTTGAGATATGTTCCGTTGATATCTAGTTTATTGAAAGTTTTTAGCATAGAGTGCGGTTGAATTTTGTTGAAGGCCTTCTCTGCATCTATTGAGATAATCCTGTGGTTTTTGTCTTTGGTTCTGTTTATGTGGTGGATTACTTTTATAGACATGCATCCCTGGAATGAAGCCTATTTGATCATGATGGATAAACTTTTTGATGTGATGTTGCAATCGGTTTGGCAGTATTTTATTAAAGATTTTTGCATCTATGTTCATCATGGATATTGGCCTGAGTTTTCTTTTTTTGTTGAGTCTTTGCTGGATTTTGATATCCGGATGATGTTAGTCTCATAAAATCATTTGGGAAGGATTCCCTCTTTTTGTATTGTTTGGAATAGTTTGGAAGGGATGGTATCAGCTCCTCTTTGTACTTCTGGTAGAATTCGGCTGTGAACCCATCTGGACCTGGACTTTTTTTGGTTTGTATGCTGTTAATTGCTGCCTCAACTTCAGCCCTTTTTATTGGTCTGTTCAAGGTTTCAACTTCTTCCTGGTTTAGACTTGGGAGGGTGCAAGTGTCCAAGAATTTATTCATTTCTTCCAGGTTTACTGGTTTATATGCATAGAGTTGTTTGTAGTAATCTCTGATTATAGTTCCTGTTTCTGTGGATTCAGTGGTGATATCCCCTTTATCATTTTTTATTGCGTCTATTTGATTCTTCTCCCTTTTCTTTTTTATTAACCTGGCTAGCACCTGTCTATTTTGTTGATCTTTAAAAAAACTAGCTCCTGGATTTGTTGATTTTTTTTTGAAGGATTTTTAGTGTCTGTATCTCCTTCAGTTCTTCTCTGATCTTAGTTATTTCTTGTCTTCTACTAGTTTTTGAATTTTTTTTATCTTGCTTCTTTGGCTCTTTCCATTTTGTTGATAGGATGTCTATTTTAGATCTTTCCTCACTTCTCTGGTGGGCATTTATTGCTATAAATTTCCCTCTAGACACTGCTTTAGATGTGTCCCAGAGATTCTGGTATGTTGTGTCTTTGTTCTCATTGGTTTCAAAGAACATCTTTATTTCTGCCTTCATTTCATTGTTTATCCAGTTGACATTCAGGATCTAGTTGTTCAGTTTCCATGAAGTTGTGCGGTTCTGAGTTAGTTTCTTAATTCTGAGTTCTAATTTGATCACCCTGTGGTCTGAGAGATTGTTTGTTATGATTTCCGTTCTTTTGCATTTGCTGAGGAGTGATTCATTTCCAATTACGTGGTCAATTTTAGAGCAGGTGCCATGTGGTGGTGAGAAGAATGTATATTCTGTGGATTTGGGGTGGAGAGTTCTATAGATATCTATTAGGTCCTCTTGGTCCAGATCTGAGCTCAACTCCTGGAAATCCTTGTGAATTTTCTGTCTTGTTGATCTGTCTAATATTGACAGTGGAGTGTTAAAGTCTCCCACTATTATTGTGTGGGAGTTTAAGTCTCTTTGTAGTTCATTAAGAACTTGCTTTATGTACCTGGGTGTATATATATTTAGGATCATTAGTTCTTCTAGATGCATTGATCCTCTTACCATTATGTAATGTCCTTCTTTGTCCCTTTTGATCTTTGTTGTTTGAAAGTCCATTTTATCAGAGACTAGGATTGCAACTCCTACTTTCTTTTTGCTCTCCATTTGCTTGATAAATCTTCCTCCGTTCCTTTATTTTGCGCCTATGTGTGTCCTTGCATCTGAGATGGGTTTGCTGAATACAGCACACCTATAGGTTTTGACTTTTTATCCAATTTACTAGTCTATGTCTTTTGATTAGGGCATTTAGTCCATTTACATTTAAGGTTAATATTGTTATGTGTGAATTTGATCCTGCCATTTTGATGCTAGCTGGATGTTTTGCCTGTCAGTTGACACATTGTCTTCATTGTGTGGATGGTCTCTTCCTGCAATAATCTTAAAACTCCACAGAGGCAGATACCATCATCATCATTTTTCAGATAAAATAAGTGCACCCAAGTGGAATTAAATGACTTATGCAGTCACACAGCTACTGGGTGCAGAATTAGAGCTCACACTCAGATTTCTGATGCTAACATAGGTGATGACTCTTTCTTACAATAATAGTAGCTATGGACTCTTACCCAGAGCCACTTTAGTGCGGATCCACATGCCCTGTCCTGTACCCCATCTTTTTCCCCAGCTCTCCCTGTCCTACATAGGGGAGACTGGCAGAAGTTAAACTTTAATCCTTTCTGATTCCCAATTCCTGGCACATACCAAGCCCTTGGTGCATATTTGCTGAATAAAAAGATATTAGAACATGGTTAGCACATACTTCCTCAAGCTACTGTAACAAATTGCTACAAATCTGATGACTTAAAGCAACAGAAGTTTATACTCTAAGTGTCCTGGTGACCAGAAGTCCAAAATTAGTTTCACTGCCCCAAAATCAAGGTGCTATCAGGGCTGTGCTATCCCTGGAGGATCTAAGGGAAAATCTGTTCTGTTAAAATAAAAATTTCAGACAAATAAAATTTAACAGAGTTTAATTGAGCAAAGAGTGATTCTCCAGTCAGGCAGCCTGTAGAACAAGAAGAGGTTGTGAGTAATTCTTGGAACGGCCACATGGTTAGATAATATTTGTGAACAGAAAAAGAAAAGTGAGGTACAGAAACAAAAGTGAAGTACAGAAAAAATAGCTGGATTGATTACAGCTCTGTGTTTGCCTAATTTAACACAGTTTGAACAGTTGGTATCCTATGATTGGGAGAGACTTGGCTGCTGTGATTGGCAGAGACTTGGCTGCTGTGATTGACTGAGATTT